>NC_074684.1:16177968-16479130 GCF_029448725.1 Salvelinus fontinalis
ATTGGCCAGTCAAATATAACTAGTTAGGCTAACACACAACAACAACAAAAGGTGAATTGCAAAATATTAGACATCTACACATGGTATTCTCTAGCCCTGGTAAGGGCTTCAATCTGTGCAGTACAAAGGGGCAAGCCAAGGGTCAAGAGGTTGTGTGTATGTAATGTCTCCTGTAATGAGTTGCCTGTAGGAGAGAGCGAACAAACCCGGAGGGGTTCACCAGGAGGTCGTACACAGCTCCCAGAGAGGCATGATTTGTCTGCGTTGAGGCAAACATGAAGTTACAGACCTTGCAGTGACCTTTTTTGCTTGCTGCCTTGCAGTACATAGAGCCCCACTGTCAAACCACACTCGTGTTGCACAGCACAGAAAGAATGCTGACAGGACTAAGCAGAGGTTAAGGTGAGGAAGCCAGGAAGGGGGAGATTGCGAGACAGTGGTTTTTCATTGCTTAGACTTTGTGGGAAACTGTCCGTCAACATAACACGCACATTTCCATAGGATGTACAAACTCAGCGAGCCACACTATAGGTCAGACTACATCCGTTGTGATGTTTTAAGGCGCATTGAAGACATACGTAGTCTTCAACAAAACAGACAGACCCCTAACTGTACAGTTGTGGCCAAAAGTTTTGAGAATGACACAAATATTAATTTCCACAAAGTTTGCTGCCTCAGTGTCTTTAGATATTTTTGTAAGATGTTACTATGGTATACTGAAGTATAATTACAAGCATTTCATAAGTGTCAAAGCCTTTTATTGACAATTAAATGAAGTTGACGCAAAGAGTCAATATTTGCAGTGTTGACCCTTCTTTTTCAAGACCTCTGCAATCCACCCTGGGATGCTGTCAATTAACTTCTGGGCCACATCCTGACTGATGGCAGCCCATTCTTGCATAAACAATGTTTGGAGTTTGTCAGAATTTGTGGGGTTTTGTTTGTCCACCCGCCTCTTGAGGATTGACCACAAGTTCTCAATGGGATTAAGGTCTGTGGAGTTTCCTGGCCATGGACCCAAATATCAATGTTTTGTTCCCCGAGCCACTTAGTTATCACTTTTGCCTTATGGCAAGGTGCTCCATCATGCTGGAAAAGGCATTGTTCATCACCAAACTGTTCCTGGATGGTTGGGAGAAGTTGCTCTCGGAGGATGTGTTGGTACCATTCGTTATTCATGGTTGTGTTCCTAGGCAAAATTGTGAGTGAGTCCACTCCCTTGGCTGAGAAGCAACCCCACACATGAATGGTCTCAGGAGGCTTTATTGTTGGCATGACACAGGACTGATGGTAGCGCTCACCTTGTCTTCTCCGGACAAGCTTTTTTCTGGATGCCCCAAACAATCGGAAAGGGGATTCATCAGAGAAAATGACTTTACCCCAGTCCTCAGCAGTCCAATCCCTGTACCTTTTGCAGAATATCAGTCTGTCCCTGGTGTTTTTCCTGGAGATAAGTGGCTTCTTTGCTGCCCTTCTTGACACCAGGCCATCCTCCAAAAGTCTTTGCCTCACTGTGCGTGCAGATGCACTCACACCTGCCTGCTGCCATTCCTGAGCAAGCTCTGTACTGGTGGTGCCCCGATCCTGTAGCTGAATCAACTTTAAGAGACGGTCCTGGCGCTTGCTGGACTTTCTTGGGCACCCTGAAGCCTTCTTCACAACAATTGAACCTCTCTCCTTGAAGTTCTTGATGATCCGATAAATGGTTGATTTAGGTGCAATCTTACTGGCAGCAATATCCTTGCCTGTGAAGCCCTTTTTATGCAAAGCAATGATGACGGCACGTGTTCCCTTGCGGGTAACCATGATTGACAGAGGAAGAACAATGATTCCAAGCACCACCCTCCTTTTGAAGCTTCCAGTCTGTTATTCGAACTCAATCAGTATGACAGAGTGATCTCCAGCCTTGTCCTCGTCAACAGTCACACCTGTGTTAACGAGAGAATCACTGACATGATGTCAGCTGGTCCTTTTGTGGCAGGGCTGAAATGCAGTGGAAATGTTTTTGGGGGATTCAGTTAATTTGCATGGCAAAGAGGGACTTTGCAATTAATTGCAATTCATCTGATCACTCTTCATAACATTCTGGAGTATATGCAAATTGCCATCATACAAACTGAGGCAGCAGACTTTGTGAAATGTAATATTTGTGTCATTCTCAAAACTTTTGGCCACGACTGTACATTTGATTTGACATCATGTTTTTTCACCCAGAATGGGATGTACAGTGTAATGAATCTCAGACGGACCTATAGGCAGACCAGACGAATTGCTTTGAGATGATCCGGTGATCGCAAGGGGGGTGCAGCAAGGGCCCTATTGACTGGGACTACCCAATGAGAACAGAGATGGTAAAAGGTAGACTAATTCCAGAGAAAAATCCTGCTGCCCCCAGCATACACCCCTCTTCCTCCTTCCTTTCTCCTTGCTACACACACACCCACCACCCATCAATGTCTGGTAGGGGTGGGCATGAATAATCGAGTACTCAAACAGACGTCAAAACTCAATATTTAACCAGAGATTTTTTTTTAAATTAAAGAAAGTCCAACACCGTAAAACTATTTGGTCAAAATGTTGTCTTGACCAAAACATTCATTTACTTTGACTCTAGTGTTCCATTTGTACCTGTGCATTTGTGGAACACAAGAAAAAACAAACCAAGCCAAGCATCACACATTCGGCTACCTAAAAGCCTTTACCCCTCTGTGTCTCACTCAATTGTGTTCGGAGCGCTCCCTCTACACACTCTACAGAAATAAATGCCTTTAAAAAACATATCTAACTGATGGGATGACGACAGTTTTATCACAAATGTAAAATGGACTGGTTGACTGAAGTAGCAAAATATGTGTTACAATAATGAGCTGCAATTTTGGAGCAATTGCGTAATTTCCCGCTTCAGCTACTTTGTGGTTGTCACTAGCTGCCAGTCACAAAATCAAAGTCTCTATATTAGAAAAACTCATGAAAGGTTGGGCATAAGGTTAGCAGTGTGGTTCAGGGTTAAGTTTAAAATCTGATTTTAAAAAGAGAAATTGTAGAAACAGGCACGGTTTATGATTAACGACTTATTGTTTATGACTTTGTGGCTGTGGTAACTCGTGACGACCCTACTTTGCAAATTGCTAGTGCCATTTAGAATTGGTTAGCCTAGGGTATAACCACCCTAAATAGACAGGTTCCAGACTGAAAATATGCAAAAACATTATTTTGATAAAGACAAAGATCATATTTTCGTCAGAATCATTAAGAATAGACCTACTCACCAAACACTAGGCCGTAATTCCTCCCATGTGGTGTCCAATGTGGAATTATTAACAGTCAGGATAAACGAAATCAAAATGTCTGTATATCGAAAAGAAGACCGAATTTTGGTTTGTACCCCTGAAAAATATTTTTCAACTCTCCAAATTGGGCCCAGTTTCAAATGATCACTGTTTGAGAATAAGTGTTCCAGACAGGAGATGTGCATCACTTCTGTTCTATTTTTACTATAAAATGTGTGTCGACTGTGATAAGGGCTCGGGAAATAAGAGCATCTTGTCTGCTAAATTAACAAAACAAGGCTATGCCAGTGCACAGCCATAGGCTCCTACAAACAAGCACCACACTACTGAAGGTTCAAATGATTAAAGCTTGATGATTAGTTGAATCAGCTGTGTAGTGCTAACGCAAAAACTAAATGTGCACCCCTTTGGGTCTCCAAGACCGAGCATGGGAAACCTTGGCATGTAGACAAATTCACCACAAAAAAAATCCAGTGCAGGCATTGTGTTCTAAAAATAGCATTTATTTATTTATTATTAAGAGTACTCGAAAAAAGAAAAAGTAGTGCGAGTACTCAAACAGTTCAAAAAGGTCAAATGTCCATCCCTAATGTCTGGCTCCTCAAGAAATGAAGTAAGCTTTATGCGACATTCTTTAGTGCAGACCCATCATACCCTTTGCTTTCTGAATTCACAGATTTTACACATCAACCAAACTTCTGGGAGAGCGCGATGGTCCCTTTTCGATTTCCTTGGTATGCACAGAAAGAGACCACAGTGTTCCTGTGAACGACAGAAATCTTTAACAACAGCCCTCTTGCCCATGTGGTTAACTCCCCTGCCCCAACTTGCAGCACAAACACACACTCGTATTATGCCAGCAGAAGCACATGGATGCACAAACACACACTCGTATTATGCCAGCAGAAGCACATGGATGCACAAACACACACTCGTATTATGCCAGCAGAAGCACATGGATGCACAAACACACACTCATATTATGCCAGAAGAAGCACATGGATGCACATAAAACAGCTAACACTATCATCCAACGACAGACATACAAAACATGTAAGAAACAGAAACACTCCTCACACCTGTCAACAGCATGCAGTCCAACACATGGGAGCACATAGAAACATGTGCAGTAAACACATTCTCACAAAAACACCTATAGGCTGATACAAATGGTCATGTCATGCACACACCAGACTAATAACTCTAACAAATGTTACCGTAACAAAACCACACAAAAATGTCTCATACATGCAACACACATGAATGCACACATACACACACTCACACTGACATCTCCTCCTGGTTCAGGCACACTCCTGCAGCCCAGAGCGCTCCTCCCCTCCCAAAGACGCCTGCACGTCCCCCCCACCCCACCACTGCCGGCTGGCTGCGGAGGGGAAAAGAGACTTGGCCCATGGCCAAAACACTCGCTCCCTCAGACACACACACACACACACACACACACACACACACACACACACACACACACACACACACACTGCAGCACTCGAATGAACCTAACGCCCTCACAGCTGGTCACGTGACCAAGCCAGAGAGGGAGGGGAGGAGAGGGAGGGGAGGAGAGAAGGAAGAAAGAAAGAAGGAGAAAGAGTAGGAGAGAGAGAAAGACCGATACAGAGGGAGGGAGGGAGAACGAGAAGGAGGAATGGGAAATGAGGGAGGGAAAGAAAGAGGGAAAGAGAGGAAAAAGAGAGGCCCCTTAGGGCTGCCACCGCCACGCCTAGTTCGACATTTGTGGCCTCGTCATGGTGGAGTGTGCACCACGCGCCCCAGTGTCAGGGAGCCAGGGAAGCTGCTGCAGAGGAGGGAGGGAGTGTATAAAATACAGCAAGAAAGAGGATGGACTCTTCTTCATGCCACGCAGCTGCACATCCACAGCTGAGATTTGTGGGATGTCAGTGGACATGCCTTGACATTAATTAACATGTGAAGTAGCAGGGTTTTATGGTGAATAGGGTGCATCCCAGCAGCGGCTCTGTGCAAATGTGCCTTTCAAAGTACAGGAGACGTTGGCCCTTGAAAAGGATGATAGGAGGCAAATAAACCTGCAGTTTTGTCAATGGATTGAGTTAACAGCACACAAAGTCTGCCAGGCCAGAAACTGCAGACGGTAGATAATGTGCATGAGCCAGTGTGTGCAGTGGAAAGGCTGAGGGAGGGCTTTTGGGTGGAATCACCCTTAATCCTAACGACTCATACATGTAGCAGCTGTTTCTGCCAGGTACAGTTGCTAACAGGTAGAGTTCACCAGGTTCATTCCACTAAATGGGTGAAATGATGCAAATACAAGAGTCAGCCACGTTGTCCATACTAGACCTACTATTTTGTTTGCTGTTCTGTTTGGTTACTAACCAGGTGACCACTGACCATGTTTGCTAATGATCCCTTACCTTCTAGTACACAATATTCTAAAGAAAGACCCCCAATCCTGTGTGGTGCGACTTTCTTCAGATTGACTGTTGTTTCCAATCATGTCTGGCAACTTTGAATAATCTGTCAGAATCAATTGAGACAGAAATGTGACAAAAGTTACTCATGTAATCAGTGTGGAGGTAACTTCTAAGAGTTGTTTAAAAGAGGCTGTCAATATCCTCACATTCAGCAGGCTGTCAATATCCTCACATTCAGCAGGCTGTCAATATCCTCACATTCAGCAGGCTGTCAATATCCTCACATTCAGCAGGCTGTCAATATCCTCACATTCAGCAGGCTGTCAATATCCTCACATTCAGCAGGCTGTCAATATCCTCACATTCAGCAGGCTGTCAATATCCTCACATTCAGCAGGCTGTCAATATCCTCACATTCAGCAGGCTGTCAATATCCTCACATTCAGCACGCTGTCAATATCCTCACATTCAGCACGCTGTCAATATCCTCATATTCAGCACGCTGTCAACATCCTTTGCGTTAATTGCTAATGTTCGGGAACAGGCTGAGCAAAAGGGAACAATGAGTGGGTGAATAGCATAGAAGGAGCATTTACAGGACCCAAATATAAAACTCATTTCCAGATCCATTCCTTGAATTCTAATGACTTTGGACAGGGTGGTTCGCCTCTGAATTACAGTGTTTAGATTGTTGTTTGTTTTTATGTTAGGTAACTAAGCAACCACCACCCCCCTTGTTTTCAAATGGACCACCTTGAGTGAGTAGCCACATTTTTTCTGATGAGCGTGAAGATGGGTAAAAGAGTGCTTATTTATGCAATTAGTGTACAGCATATTTTACCTCCCTGTAAAACATAAGCATATGAAATACACTTAGCTTAGTTAGGAGAGACTATTACTGGGTGTAACAACTAGGCTGGCGCTGTAAGCTTGACTGGATGTCTATGCGTGAGAAAGAGTTCAAAAGAGACTGACTATGGATTGCAAACAGAAGTGTCTGTTTTAAGGTGGTTGTGGCTAGTTCATTTGTAAACCCTTGAGAAGTAGCCATGATTAGACGTTTCTTCCAGACCTCATCTGTCTAGACAATAAATTGGGTTGAAAGACTCAAATACTGACATGTTGTTTGACTGATATCCTTCATGCTGCCCCACTCCTTGACCTCTGATGGGATTCAAAGGGTTATCTTTCTCAAACACACAGAGACAGTGAAATGCTTTGAGAGTTGTAAGAGGTGAGGGTGGACCCCTTGTTAAAATGTCATGAGATCTGGAGGTTGTGTGTATGTGTGTGTGTGCGCGCGGTTGACACAACAACTCCTCTTGCCATTTGTCTGATTGTACATCTGAACCTCTTGGCTCGCTGACTGGCACAATACGCTTGTCTGTGCTACAGCAGCAGATTCCAGAGACATTCCTCATATTCAGGCTACGACCAAATTTTAGGTATTTACATCCACAGGGCAAACAGTTCACACTACTGCTTACTTCAAAAAGTTGTCACAGCCTGTCTCTTACACTCTCCATCCTCTGGTGGTTTTTTTCAGTCTTTGTATTATGTTTTAGGTCTCCTGTTCCTCAAAACAACCCCAGGCACACACATTATATGTGAGATGTTCGTAACCATCTCATTTTTGGCTTTAAAATTATTTATCTGCCATGTTTAGCAACAACTGTGAGTATTGACCATGATCAAACAAAGATATTGGCATTTAGTAGAGAACTGTTTCCAACTGCAATGGATTATTTTCATGGCAACTTGTTTGTTTTAAGCCTCAATATGCTCCCCCTTCCTCCTCCGAAAAACTGTCAGTGGTACCCTGGCATCACCACAAATCTGCCTTGAATCCTGTCTGACCTCCTTGTTAGTGTGTGCTCTCTCTCTTCTCAAGGTAATCCACACACACTAGATTTTAGGAGCATGTCTAAGAGGAGATAGCAGTTGTGTGAGAGAGACAACGTGTCTGGTGTCTGATTTAATAATAATTTGCGTGTTATTCATTATGCTCACAATAACCCTGCCCTTGGCTTGGACTCTGGTATCGAAAGATGCTGAGTTGGGTACCAGAGGAAAGCCTTGCTACATTTTCACCCGTCACTTTGTCAGTGTAAGGATTTTAAGTCATTTTTTCTGTTATGTAATTGTAGTGTTTTGAGAGGTATTTTTGCTGTAAGCATAATTTCAGCTCAATTATTCCTGGAGATTGAAAATGAATACTAGCCTCTGTCCATCACATCTTGTTTTTAAATGCTTCAACACAAACACACAATCTCACTATCTCCTAAACTTTCTATATTTTGTTCTATAAGTAATATGGAGTAAAAGTACAAATAAAAATCATGGTGATTACTGCACTTCCTCACGTGTGGCAAAATCCATAATTGAGAATAGGCAGATGCACTGTAAATCTGACAGTTTAACATCACATCATTTTTGCAAATGGCATGTCATGATACAAATCTATAACACAAAGATAGTGTGAAATAGTTTTTTTTTTTAATGCAGTAAAATAGGTAATTTAGAACTTCATACAGTGGTTGCTTTTCATGAAATACATTTTGTAATCATATCACCGTTTGAATACAACGTTTCAGACAATCTTTTAGGGTTGATACACGAGTAGCCTATGTGGATGTAATGTTTCCACACTATAACGCAATAAGTGGGGGCCATTGTTACAGTCGGGTTACAGCACACGTGTTAGCCTACTGCAAAAAACAGGTTCCCTTGTTCTCTATGGTTAGCCTACAATGTAGAAAATATATCAATGGAACAACCTTCAAGTCCCGGTCAGTTATTTTAGGTTCATCAATAAAATAATTCAACTAAGTTTCAACTAAATTAGGCTACAAGACAATACTGAGTGGATAGGCTGAGCTTCACCAAAGAACAAAAAGATGTTGGGAAACTTATTGGACTTGTCACTAATAACACTGTACGGCGGATTTACACTCCTTGCTGTGGCCAAATGATGCCAAGCGGCATAAAGCAAATGTACTACTAACATAACAACTAATGACAGGGAATTGACTTTAGTTTCCCGAGCACTGTGACAGACACCTAAAAAAAATAAGATTTTATAGTAATTATGTGAACTCTTCGTAAATATAATGTAAGAAATGTAATAACGTGCATAACTGTGGAAATTAGCTATGCGTCACAAAGCTACACATTACACACAGTCGGCTAAGTCGAACAATATCCCGAATTGTAAATATTTCTCATATTTTGGCTCGTTTTTTTACAGTTCTAGGCCTAGCAGCAGATTGGGTGAAGAAGATATCCGCATCCCACTGACTACAATGGGAACTACCCTTTCTGGCATGACTGAAGACTGAAACAACAAAATAAGAAATCAAACACAGTACTTTACCTTAACCAATTCAAATGTTATTCCGGGCCATTGCTTGGACTCTTTGACAATTTATCAGCGGATATGTCCATGCGTATTCGTTAATGTATCCTCGTGCACTAGAAGTCTAGCCTTTCTCCCATTAAACCAACCGAGCCTTATGTCTGAACGACATTTGAATCGCTCCTGGGTCCTAAAGCCGACCCAATACCTGTACCGTAACCTCATTTGCCTTTTCACCCGTTTCAAGAGTTCATACTCATTGTGTCACTCAAGATGCAAAATGCCACGTTTTCTGGGACTGTGTTGTTAAACTAGAACGTTATACGGGATGATGATGATGCTAAAATTGAGAACTTTACTGTAGGCAGAAACAACTTGCTAATGTATCTAATGTATTTACGGGTAATTGAGAGAATATTATATTTCATTGAGAGAATGTTCTATCATCGTTATTGCTAAAATGAGAATTAATACCTATTGTAACTCTATAATTGATGCAGAAAAATATCCATTAGTTATGTAAGCTAATTACTTACAGTATACAGTATAGCAAACCATTAGTTGGGCTCTTCTTTCTTAATAGGTTACATGAATGGCACATATTTAACATAATGATTGGGAGGGAGTGCATTAGAATTATGGAGCAGCGTTTGTGTGTGGGGGGTGGGGGTTGGGGGGGGGGGGGGGGTTAGTGTGTGTGTGCCTACTCATATTACACATGAAAGTGTGTAATAAAGGTGTAAGTGTGTAATAAAGGTAATGCCACAATGACAACACTTCAACACAGTTTCGGTAAAAAGCCTCCGTGATGAGGTTTAGGGATTCTTTTTTTGCCACAGAGGAAATCCCCTGTCAGAGCCTCAGCCGGTAAACAAGAAGTCAGAGCAGAGTGGGTCTGCCAGCAGGACAAAAGGCCTCCATTCAGCTGGCTCAACTACGAGAAACACACACACAGCCGCGCTTCATGAGCTATTTGTTATTGGAAAACTACTCGGACACTTTCAGTGTTCTGTGACACCACTTTGGTTCATTGACCTCATTTGGAGTAGTTATATGCTTAACTAGGCTACTGCTGTCTAACTGTTCTGTCTCACAGACTTTGTCTCAAGAAGAAACTATATTTCCTTAAATGTCTACACTTTCATTATCAGTCATGATTTGTTTAGTTATGAGATCAGGAAGCTTATATGTAGCTTGTTTATTTCCATACCTCTTTACTTTGTGACAAAGAGAGTTTGGCTTTTATAGTATTACTGTTGTATAAATTAATCAACAGAAATGGATTAACGAGCAAACCTTTACTGTATATTATACTGTATATTGACCCCCCTCACTCGTTCTCTCTCTTTCTCCCTCTCTTTCTCTCTCTCTCTCTCTCTTTACAGTGCATTCATAAAGTATTCAGACCCCTTCACTTTCTCCACATTTTGTTACATTACAGCCTTATTCTAAAATGGATTAAATAAAAACATTTCCTCAATCTACACACAATACCCCATAATGACAAAGGGAAAACATTTACCTTTTTTAGCAAAAAACTGAATATATTATTTGTATAAGTATTCAGGCCCTTTGCTATGAGACTCGAAATTGAGCTCAGGTGCATCCTGTTTCCATCGGTCATCCTTGAGATGTTTCTACAACTTGATTGGAGTCCACCTGTGGTAAATTCAATTGATTGGACATGATTTGGAAAGGCACACACCTGTCTATATAAGCTCCCACAGTTGACAGTGCATGTCAGCGCAAAAGTCATGAGGTCGAAGGAATTGTCCGTAGACCTCTGATACAGGATTGTGTCGAAGTGCAGATCTGGGGAAGGGTACCAAAACATTTCTGCAACATTGAACATCCCCAAGAACTCAGTGGCCTCCATCATTCTTAAATGGAAGAAGTTTGGAACCACCAAGACTCTTCCTAGATCTGGCAATCAGGGGAGAAGAACCTGATGGTCACTCTGACAGAGCTCCAGAGTTCCTCTGTGGAACCTTCCAGAAGGACAACCATCTCTGCAGCACTCCACCAATCAGGCCTTTATGGTAGAGTTGCCAGACGGAAGCCACTCCTCAGCGAAAGGCATATTACAGCCCGCTAGGAGTTTGCCAAAAGGCACATAAAGGACTCTCAGACCATGAGAAACAAGATTCTCTGATTGAACTCTTTGGCCTGAATGCCAAGCGTCACGTCTGGAGGAAACCAGGGACCGCTCATCACCTGGACAATACCATTCCTACGGTGAAGCATAGTGGTGGCAGCATCATCTTGTTGGGATGTTTTTCAGCGGCAGGAACTGGGAGACTAGTCAGGATCGAGGGAAAGATGAACAGCGCAAAGTACAGAGAGATCCTTGATGATAACCTGCTCCAGAGCGCTCAGGACCTCAGACTGGGGCGAAGGTTCACCATCCAACAGGTCTTTGAGTGGCCCAGCCAGAGCCTGGACTTGAACCCGATCGAATATCTCCAGAGAGACCTGAAAATAGCTGTGCTGCCATCCAAACTAACAGAGGTTGAGAGGATCTGCAGAGAAGAATGGGAGAAACTCCCCAAATACAGGTGTGCCAAGCTTGTTGCGTCACATTCAAGAAGACTCATGACTGTAATCGCTGTTAAAGGTCCATCAACAAAGCACTGAGTAAAGGGTCTGAATAATGATGTAAATTATATATTTTTATATATTTTTTAATACATTTGCAAAAATGTCTGAACCTGGTTATGGGGTATTGTGGGGTATTGTGTGTAGATCGATGAGGGGGGGGAAACAATTTAAGGCTGTAACGTAACAAAATATGGAAAAAGTGAAGGGGTCTGAATACTTTTTGAATACACCCTCATGGAGTCTGTTTCTGACCGTTTGAGCAGACCCATGCACATTTGTGGCCTGCTGGAGGTCATTTTGCAGGGCTCTGGCAGTGCTCCTCCTTGCACAAAGGCGGAGGTAGCGGTCCTGCTGCTGGGTTGTTGCCCTCCTACGGCCTCCTCCACGTCCCCTGATGTACTGGCCTGTCTCCTGGTAGCGCCCCCATGCTCTGGACACTACGCTGACAGACACAGCAAACCTTCTTGCCACAGCTCGCATTGATGTGCCATCCTGGATGAGCTGCACTACCAGAGCCAATTGTGTGGGTTGTAGACTCCGTCTCATGCTACCACTAGAGTGAAAGCACCGCCAGCATTCAAAAGTGACCAAAACATCAGCCAGGAAGCATAGGAACTGAGAAGTGGTCTGTGGTCACCACCTGCATAACCACTCCTTTATTGGGGGGGTCTTGCTAATTGCCTATAATTTCCACCTTTTGTCTATTCCATTTGCACAACAGCATGTGAAATGTATTGTCAATCAGTGTTGCTTCCTAAGTGGACAGTTTGATTTCACAGAAGTGTGATTGACTTGGAGTTACATTGTGTTGTTTAAGTGTTCCCTTTATTTTTTTGAGCAGTGTATTTATAAATATATATATATATATATATATATATATATATATATATATATATATATATATATATATATATACACAGTGCATTCAAAAAGATATAAGATATATATATATATATATATATATATATATCTCTTTTCCGGTAAGAACCCCCCAAGCAAAGGTCAGATTGCCAAAGCATCTGGCACTTTCTTCTCCCCTGAAGTGTTTTTCTTACAATTACAGACAGCCAGAAAAAAATAGAGCTCTTAAATCCAATTAATGAGAAGATAACCGTTTCTCCCTTGGGTCTTTGTGATGACACATTTAGTGATGCAAGGTTTTGTTTTCTCTAAAAGAGAAATACGGTATTGCCCAAGGCAACAGACACCTGCCGAGAACTGTTTTAGGTGTCATTTAACACTTTAATTGACCACGGCTTTCACTTTTACACATCACTATCTCTTCAAAAAGGAATTTCCATGGCAAAACCACAATATGGTTACTGTATGTTTTAACTCAAGCTGCAACAAATTATTTTTCACTAATATCTGTCAGGTCTTTGAGTGTTATTATGACTGGATGTTTTCCCAGATGAAGCAAAGAGAGAAAGAGAGCGAGAAAGCAAGAGATAGAGAGGGGGAGGCAGAAAGCAAGAAAGAGAAAGCAAGAGGGAGAGTGAGAAAGAGAGAAAGCAAGAGTGAGAAAGAATGTGAGGTGAATAGAAAGATAGAGCAACAGCAGAATTGGAGGCAGATGGTGTGACAGAAGACAGCGACACCCCTACTGTGCAAAATGCTGAGTGCCAGTCTGTGAAAGAAAGCCACACACAGCACCTTTTCTCTTCAAGCCCAATCTGTCTTTGCTGTGTTGCCCACTTATAGTGAGGGTCCTACTGGGAAAGTTATTGTAATTGAGCCACACCTACAGTATCAATCTACAACAACGATGTAATAGTAATGCAACTACAATCTAAAGTAATAGCAATGTAACTCACCTCAATAAAAGTATTGTGCTTCAACTGTTCAAGTTCTATGTGGGATTCAATGGCTTTGTTTGAAATCAGAGCCATTTTAGATAGTACATTTCTCTCTGAGGTGCTGAAACCCAGACTTTAGCATGTTGTAAATTACATTACAAGAAATAAAGAACGTGGACATCCTCCTCAATATCGGCAATTAAAAGTTATCCAACAGCCAGTATAAAACCAAAAGCAAAGATAAGACCTGGTTTAAACTTTACGTTAGTATTGGCCCCTGCTGGACCAGAGGAACACAACAGGTATAACAACTAACATCCAGAAAAGAAGGCAAACACATAAATATAAATGTACAAGGAGAGGAAGAGATGTTAAGTAGCGAAACAGGTGAAAAGGCCTCCTGTTCCTCCCCTGCATGGACACAGTTCCAGGAACATTTTCTCATAGCAACTATGGATTTAATGTCAGTAAAAGAGACAAAATGGCCCCCTGCTAACCGGATGAGAAACTCCAGCAGGCTTGTATCTAATATGCCCTAACCTTCTCATGACACAGCCCATCCCTGGGTCACGGTCTCTGGCTATTTTCAGGGAAGTGACAGCGGGTGGCGGTGGCCTTCTGGGGTGACACTCAGGGAAGGGGGGAGGGTCATGGGGACCAGGTGTGGTAAAAGGGACAAGTGGCTGTGATTTAATTTCAAAGGGTTTTAATCTGATAACCTGAAATGGCCAAACAGGAGCCTCATTGCCACTATTTCAGCAGTGAACGGCGGTGCGGTCGTACCGGCCTCTCTGATGAGACTAAATAGAGACAATGTTCCCATCACCACTGACTCACCAGCAGGTTACTATCCACACCGCTGCCAAATAAATAGAGGGATTTCAGGTTCTGACAGGAGGAAAGAAAGTCCATTGAATGACATTTTCCTATGTATTATGTCCACCTATTGTGTTCTCAGAATGGTGCAGATAAAGGTAAAGAGATAGAAAGAGAAAACCCCTTCAGACTGTAGAGATGTGCTGCCAATTTAAATAATCCAGTGCGGTACATGATGTCAATTCCCCAGCATTCGCCAGAGTTGTGCCTACTGTTATCTTTTCTTGACAAAGGGGTGAGCCAGAGATGTACACTACCGTTCAAAAGTTTGGGGTCACTTAGAAATGTCCTTGTTTTTGATAGAAAAGCACATTTGTTGTCCATTAAAATAACATAAAATTGATCAGAAAGACAGTGTAGATATTGTTAATTTTGTAAATGACTATTGTAGCTGGAAACGGCTGATTTCTTATGGAATATCTACATAGGCATACAGAGGCCCATTAACAGCAACCATCACTTCTGTGTTCCAATGGCACGCTGTGTTAGCTAATCCAAGTTTATTATTTTAAAGGCTAATTGATCATTAGAAAACCCTTTTGCAATTATGTTAGCACAGCTGAAAACTATTGTTCTGATTAAAGAAGAAATAAAACTGGCCTTCTTTAGACTAGTTGAGTATCTGGAGCATCAGCATTTGTGGGTTCGATTACAGGCTGAAAATGGCCAGAAACAAAGACCTTTCTTCTGAAACTCGTCAGTCTATTCTTGTTCTGAGAAATTATGGCTATTCCATGCGAGAAATTGCCAAGAAACTGAAGATCTCGTACAACGCTGTGTACTACTCCCCTCACAGAACAGCGTAAACTGGATCTAACCAAAATAGAAAGAGAAGTGGGAGGCCCCGGTACACAACTGAGTAAGAGGACAAGTACATTAGAGTGTCTAGTTTGAGAAACAGACGCCTCAAAGAAGGCCAGCGTCCCGGAGTCGCCTCTTCACTGTTGACGTTGAGACTGGTGTTTTGCGGGTACTATTTAATGACGCTGCCAGTTGAGGACTTGTGAGGCGTCTGTTTCTCAAACTAGACAAACAAAACATAGATAATACACAACAGATCAATGTATGTGATGTAACAGATTTATTTGCATATCAGATTTCCACTTGTAAAAGTGTTGCACTAGAAAACTTTTGGGGTATAACAGTGTCATTTTCTTAGCTGTTACAGTACAGTGTCAATGGGGGACATACTATTACTGGGAAAAAATCTATTTGACTGGCAAAAAAATCCATGGAAACCGAGCTCTAATTGCTACAACAATACATTTGTTTTATATAATCAAATGTGTCACAGAAGCAAAGAACAGGATCCCTGTGATTTTTCAACATAGTGTGGACAGCAAAATACAGTATTGCACTTCAGTTCATGGACAAGTATCAGGACACATGATTTCCACCTTGACCACATGTCATACAACTACCTAATTCTGGCCATTGCACATTGCATTGTTCAAAATAGTTTTACATATCAGCTGTAGTTCTAGCATGCAAGTACTATGTTAGACATCAGATACTGGCCAATGTTAATTCAAGTCTTAACAACGTAGGTTAGCTGACATGACAGCAATATCAAATCAAAACAATATTCAACAAAATACGAAAATGCTGTATCAGTGCAAAGAACGGAATTGGAACATAAACAAGTCTATTTGAACTCACCTAAGACAATTTCATGGTTTGTAAATTGCAATAGAGAAGAACTACTGTGACACAATCAATATAACTATTATTTGCTCACTTTATTGTGCTTTTTGAACCATGTATAGTAGAGCATGGTGGTTGCACAAACTCTCATTTGAACCTGTTTGTTAGTCCAGGAGTTGGGGTCTGTGCAGCTGCTGCTGCCCCTTAAAAAAAAAACATTTTCAAAACAGAAGAAATCTGACCAGAGCAGATAAAGCCATACCACCTCAATTCACCTTCATGGAGAGAGGAAGGAGGAAGGACAAAGGTCTTGTTGTGTCCTAGAACATCTGGATCATAGACTCCCTGGCCTTGCCCACTCCAACCCATTTGACTGGAAAGAGAAAAAGTTAAGAGCTATTGAAAAATGTTTCCGTATTGATTTATTGAATTTTAAAATAACATGTAAGTCCTGCATTTGGAATAGAATACTTACTGGGTACACCAACATGGTTCTCCACAAAGCGAATGTAGTTCTGGGCTTTGACTGGCAAATCTTCCCACTTCCTACAGGCTGAGGTGTCACTCTTCCAGCCAGGCAGTTTCTCATACTCCACCTCCACTTTCTGCAGGACGTCCATGTTAGCTGAGGGGACATGGGTCATACAGAATATAGAGAAAGGTTTTGTGTTAACAATTTCCAAATGAATCTTATAACGCCAACATCATCTTCTTTGTTTGATTCACCACGTATACATGTATGAAGAGAATATGTACACTTGCAGTCAGTCTCACCTGGGAAATAGGGAATCTTTTTGCCCTTGAGTTTATAAGACACTCCCACTTTGATTTCATCCATCACATCAAGGATATCAAGTTTGGTTAATGCAAACCTGTGATTGAAAAAAACACGGTACAAATTTAACATACATCGCTAATCTCTTGTCAACCCCTAATTAAATAAAGGTTAAATAATTATAATTTTTTAAAATAAAAAAATGGCATCTAAGCTAAAAGTTCCCAATAAGATCCACTAGGTGGCAAAGTAGCCCAACTTTTCTATAAAAAATACAGGACTGCACAACTGTAGGGCAGAGCAAACCCTGCAGTGAAACTCACGCCGTGAAGCCGTTTATCATGTTGGCGTAACGCAGGATGACCAGATCCAGCCAACCACAGCGTCGTTTCCTCCCTGTGGTCACGCCCACCTCATGGCCCCGCGTCTGCAGCAGCTCCCCAACCTCCTGTAAGGACAGATGACAGCAGAGAAGCTGGTCTGAGCAATCAGACCTTCAACTACTCTATTCTGTGTAGACTTGACTACTTCGAGTTGAATTCTAACATCATGTTCTACAAAATAGATCTCCTCTAATTTGTATTTAATGTATCATGTTTGGGGTTCGACTCACATTGAGTTGTTCTGTGGGGAACGCCCCGATGCCCACCCTAGTGGTGTAGGCCTTCACCACCCCGTACACATCACCAATGTTCAGAGGGGGGATGCCCAGTCCTGTACACACACCACCCACGGTGCAGTTTGATGATGTCACAAATGGGTATGTACCTGGGAGACGAGCGCAAGATTTTAAAGGAATGCATTTGTGATAGCCTCCTGGATATGCACCAGACCCAGAACTATTGGGCAATGTCTACTTTTGAAATGTCCTTATTCCATTATAATGACTATATGTGGTGTCAACAGGTGTAAACAAGGACTGTGTAGACCCAAACACAAACCTACTCTAAGGATACATACCATGCCTATGTACATACCATGATTCTCGGGCCAACAGTGCTTACTCATATTCATGCGTCTATACCCGCCTCGTACGGTCAGCCATAGGGGAGTATAGTATTTCCTTACCAAAGTCAATGTCAAGCAGGGCAGCGTTCGCGCCCTCCACCAGAATCTTCTTAGGGGGTCCATTAATAGCGTCGTACATGAAATAGACACCGTCTCGCACCATGGGTCTTATCCGCTCAGCATACTCCTAAAAGGTTAGACAGGGTGCTTAGGCGAGATTTGTTCCTACTGTATGGATCGATGGATCATGAGAGCAGAGCTACTGTAATTGTCATCTGCTTCTCCGATGCTAAATTTAGACTTCACCCCATGATGTGGTGATGATGATTATGATGAGTTAGGAGTATGCCCAATTCAGACTGACTTTTTCTACTAGCTGAAGGGGGGTTGTTTACCCCATCGCCATGTCAACACATAGTGTACACAAACAAACACGTAAAAAAGCGCACCTCATGAAACTCACCTTTAATTTCTTCAGCTGACCTTCAACATCTACCACCAATGTGGGGAACATGGCCTGGTACTGCTGAGCAAGATTCTTGAATCTAGGACCAAGCCACCATCAGAAGAACATGAATATACTGTTATTTTCATAATAAATGTTCCTATTGTCCAGAGAGGCAAATGCCAACTGGTACTCCCCATAACCTTACCTTGTAGAAAACTCTTTGAAATCATCTAGGAGGTCACAGATACGCAGCCCTGTACGTGACGCTTTACTTGAGTATGTCGGTCCGATGCCTTTCTTTGTGGTTCCAATACTGTATGAAGTAAATGTTGAATTATAACACTAGAATTGAGGAATATAATATTTCAACACTACAGGAATGCTAATAAAACACTTAATCTGGTAACACTTTACTTAAAGTCTGCAGGTAATGCTTAATAAGACATTACAAGCATTGTATGCCTTTGTAAGTCTTACAATGCATTATTCAATGGTGTCATGTAAGTACTAATTATGTTTATTTTCTGGGATATCTGCACTTTACTTTACTATTTATATTTTTGACAACTTTTACTGCACTACATTCCTAAAGAAAATAATGTACTTTTAATTTCATACATTTTCCCTGACACCCAAAAGTACTTGTTACATTGTTCATGCTTAGCAGTATAGAAAATTGGTCCAATTCAAGCACTTATCAAGAGAACATCCCTGCTCATCCCTACTGTCTCTGATCTGGCGGATTCACTAAACACAAATGTTTCGTTTGTAAATTATGCCTGAGTGTTGGAGTGTTCCCCTGGATATACGTAAATTAAAAAATATATATAATAATTGCTTAATATAATGAATTTTAAATGATTTATACTTTTACTTTTGATACCTACAGTAAGTATAGTTCAGCAATTACATTTACTTTTGGTACGTACTTACGTACTGTATATTCAAAACCAAATACTTTTAGACTTTTACTCAAGTAGTATTTTATTGGCTGACTTTCACTTTTACTTTAGTCATTTTCTGTTAAGGTGTCTTAACTTTACTCAAGTAATGCAATTGGGTACTTTTTCCACCACTGGCATAATGAATGAATCTCAATGCATTACAGCTGCAGGCTTTAGTAGTGTTGTTTGAGCCCTGCAGAAGAAGGTGTAATTTACTGTTCTTACTTTTTCCCCTCCTGTGCTTGTCTCTGTACTTCCTGGAGCCCGTCGACTGCCTGGTGGAAGTCAAACACTGTCCAAAGGGTAAACAGGTTATTTCACGCCATGGACACATAAACACAACAACAGAACATGTCATTGGAACATGTAAGCAACATGAGAGATTATGGGATAAATGTATCTCCATGTTCTATAATTATCTGCAACAACTGTTGACAAACTGCTGTCACAACACCAACGACATGAAGTACAAACATATACATCAATTAGCAATTGATTTGCGAACAATCAGCAATAATCACATCCGTTACTGTGCTTGTTCGTCTGATTAAAGTGCTATCTGAACTACATGTCCTCTCTTTTAAATGCAGCTGTTTTCCCATGAGACAGTTAGTTACCAATGTGGGCCCTGTCTGAGATGATCAGTCTCTTCTCCCAGTCTTTAAGGCCTGTGGGAAGGAAACATAAAAAAGTTAGGCAAAAACACTCTGTCCTCTCATCTGCTGACTGCTGTTCCTTTCTAAAGAGATGATCAATGTGAACATTCTAAGACAAACTATAGGCTAATTACTCCACTTAACATTGACACCTGAATCTTCCAACCTTTCTTTTCATTTTTTTCCGCTTCTTCTAACAAGCCTGGCAGATGAATGACCACACCGTTGCCTGCAGAGACAGAAGGGATGTGTTGTGTAAAAATAGATGCGATTTGATATGATTTTCATATACAGTACCAGTCAAAAGTTTGGACACACCTACTCATTGCAGGGTTTTTCTTTATTTTGACAATTTTCTACATTGTAGAATAATAGTGAAGACATCAAAACTATGAAATAACACACACGGAATCATGTAGTAACCAAAAAATTGTATTTTATATTTGAGATTCTTCAAAGTAGCCACCCTTTGCCTTGCTGACAGCTTTGCACACTCTTGGCATTCTCTCAACAAGCTTCATGAGGTAGTCACCTGGAATGCATTTCAATTAAAAGGTGTGCCTTGTTAAAAGTTCATTTGTGGAATGCCTCTCCTTCTTAATGCGTTTGAGCCAATCAGTTGTGTTGTGACAAGGTTGGGGTGGTATACAGAAGATAGCCCTATTTGGTAAAATACCAAGTCCCTATTATGGAAAGAACAGCTCAAATAAGCAAATAGAAACATTACTTTAAGACATGAAGGTCAATCAATGAGGAACATTTCAAGAACTTTGAAAGTTTCTTCAAGTGCAGTCGCAAAAACCATCAAGTGATATGATGAAACTGGCTCTCATGAGTACCGACAACACAAAAGAAATACCCAGAGTTACCTCTGCTGCACAGGATAAGCTCATTAGAGTTAACTGCACCTCAGATTGCAGACCAAATAAATGCTTCACAGAGTTCAAGTAACAGACACATCTCAACATCAACTGTTCAGAGGAGACCGCATGAATCAGGCCTTCATGGTCGAATTGCTGCAAAGAAACCACTACTAAAGGACACCAATAATAAGAAGAGATTTGCTCGGGCCAAGAAACACGAGCAATGGACATTAGACCGGTGGAAATCTGTCCTTCGGTCTGATGAGTCCAAATTTTAGATTTTTGGTTCCAACCGCCGTGTCTTTGTGAGACGCAGAGTAAGTGAAAGGATGATCTCCGCATGTATAGTTCCCAATGTGAAGCATGGAGGAGGTGTGATGGTGTGTAGGTGTTTTGCTGGTGACACTGTTTATGCCTTGAATTCTAAATAAGTCACACTTAACCATCATGGCTACCACAGCATTCTGCAGCAATACGCCATCACATCTGGTTTGCGCTTCATGGGACTATCATTTGTTTTTCAACAGGACAATGACCCAACAAACCTCCAGGCTGAGTAAGGGCTATTTTACCAAGAAGGAGAGTGATGGAGTGCTGCATCAGATGACCTGGCCTTCACAATCACCCGACCTCAACCCAATTGAGATATTTTGGGATGAGTTGGACCGCAGAGTGAAGGAAGAGCATCCAACAAGTGCTCAGCATATGTCGAAAGTCCATTAAGACTGTTGGAAAAGCATTTTTACAGGTGAAGCTGGTTGAGAGAATGCCAAGAATGTGTGCAAAGCTGTCATCAAGACAAAGGGTGGCTACTTTGAAGAATGTGGGTGGGTCTTTCAACCCAACATTTCACGGTGCTGCGTTGAAATAGTTAATGCCCAATCTGCTTTCTCTCATGCGCCTGGAAACAAAGTTAACGTTAAGGCACTATGAATCAATAGATACAGTTTTCACAATGGCACCTACTTTACACTGACTGACATTGCATAGTTGTACAGCGGAGCAGCTGGAATTGTTAACAGGTGCGTAAAACAATGTGTCCAAATAAACATAAAGGTGCAAGTGCAAACTTCTCAAATAAAGAAAAACGCAGACACATAAAACAATGAGTACATTTCTTTATGTATTTTTGTTTCCTCACCTGGCATCTGCAAATGATGTCCGACTCTGTCGCCAACAAGTCGACCACTTTTCCCTTCCCTTCATCGCCCCATTGTGCACCAAGTACAACTGTCACCTTGTTCCCCTTGTCGTTTCGAGGTCGCTTCCCCCCTGTGCCAGGGTTTGTATAACAACTTTTGTGAGACATATTTATCCTGACAACTCGTATGTGATGAGAAAAATGTCCCCTCTGCTCAAGAAGAGTCCGGTCTAACCAAAAACGGGTTTGCCGCCTGATGTCGAGGGGGCACACCAACCGAAATCTAGACTGCACATGATCTCGTGTCTATATTTACCGTCAGACCCTTATCAGTTATTCAAGACTACCACGAAAGCGAGAGCCAATGAGAATTCATAGTGTAGGCCTAATCATTCTCGGAGCGCTAGTCTAGTTAGGATAAAACTACTCGCACACGTTGCGCGCACTATGTTGAACCAGTGGACCGGCCATATGCAACCATTTTAACTGTGAACATAGCTATTAGCACACACATATAAAGGAGATAGACAAATCGAATAAAAAAAATGCATGGAGTGTATCAGATTATTTTATTGTATGTAGAGTATTTTTTATAGCCTACTAAATCCCTGATTAGCGGAGCTTTTTTTAAATGACATTGTTAATGCAGAGTGCAATAAGAAACAATAACTGTTACTGTTAAAAAAGAGACTATAGCAAATTATCACTATAACATTGTTGTGTCTGGAAAAACAGGTGAGTTTATTATTATGGTCTATCTATGCTGTTACCTTGTCAATATTTAATGGCTAACTGATCATGAACCAATATTCATTACAGTCATTACACCAACGCTTGGCTGTAGGCAAGAGGCCCTCTATTTGCCAAATTAAATGAGGGGCCCTCTATTTGCCAAATTAAATGAGGGGCCCTCTATTTGCCAAATTAAACGAGAGTCTGTATCAACAAGTAAACATAACATGTAGACCTACTGTAAACATTTCTCTCAGTATCAAATTGAAACATTCTATACATAGACATGTTGATTTTCGTCAAATAATGTATAATATTTCAATGAAATTGTGTCAAATACATTGAATGTCCATGATGAAATTGTAACATGCAAATGATCCCATCATCATCATCATCATCCATACTTCCTGGGGCTGGTTGCAAAGCAGTTCCTGTCATATCATTGCCAAATCCTGTTATTGACATAGTAAATAATACAAAGACCCCACTATAGGGGGTGCAATAAGGAAGTCTCCATTTTGAAAAACAAGCATCACCTAGGTTCGTTAGGTAATCCTTTGAAAAAAGTGGGGAAAACATGCATGGCTGATATAGATATTTGTAAGTACAGTATAATGTATACCATAGTATTTGTTTGGCAGACGGGTGGAGCACTGGAAAATGGCGTCAACATTCATGGTTTCTTTTTGCCTTTGGCCTTGTCCTTCTTCTTGCGTCCACCTAGAAATAGAGATACAAGATAGAATCAGTGATGTTGCATATACCAACCACACAGCTATAGCTAATTTAATTTCACCCAGAATACAAGAGGATAGACCATTGAGACCCGTTGCTACACTAGGAGCTGAAAGGAATAAGTAAAGTAAATCAACAAGATGAGAGCGCATGGAAAGGAAGCACCTCCAAACAATGGAGACAAGGACACAAATATAGCTTAAGCTTGACGTTGTGGGATTTTAGTGAAGCTGTGTACGTTCAGGTGAAGTATGTAGAATTGTCCCCTAACAACTGATCTAGGGTCAGATATTTGAATTGCCCTAACGATAAATGGTAATCTGTGAATAAGGGCAACTTCTGCCTCGAGTGTTTACATAACAAGGAAAGTGTATTGAGTGTCAGACCCATAGCAGCCCCTCTCTCCAGACTGCACACTGGTGGTTAGAAGATAATAGACCCATAGACCCCAAATGTCATCTTCAGGGGACAACTGTGATTTTAACATCCCTTAGCAGAGTGACAAAGATTTACAGCACATTGACAACAAACTGCTTCCCTGACATGTTCATTTATAAAATAAAATAAAAATGGGGGCAAAAATTCATAAAAGAAACAACAAATGGGGGAAAATCTGGTAAAAAGGATTAGTTTGCAGTAGTAAATTCCCACGGGGCTCACACTGGTTGAATCATTGTTGTTTCCACGCCATTTCAATGAAATTACATTGAACCAATGTGGAATAGATGACGTCTGTGCCCAGTGGGTTGTTTTTACGTCAAATGCAACGTCATTTTTATAGAGGCCTGTTCCTTGTTAGACACTACATGTAAAATACACAAAATGTTGCTCAAACCGAGTGGATCAATAACAACCTAGAAATGACCCACAAAACCACTGGCCCAGATCTGATCTAACTCAATGATTTACTCTGTGTGTGTGTGTGCACGTGCATGTGTTTGTGTGTGGTGGTGGTTGTTGGTAGGGAGAACAGGCAGTTCGGCTGAGGTCCTGCAGTGTTCAGTAGGTCGGTATGCGTTCCGCCAGGCGCGAGGTGTATCACATCTCCCATCATAAGGTCACCTTGGGTACTGGGGGGATCCAATGATGGCAAGCCTACAAATCTCCAACCACCCAGTGCTAGCTGACAGACAATATACACCAACAAAAACCCCCTGCGAGTCATCCATAAAGCACCAACCAGCCAGGCTAAAAACACCACATACCCCCCAGACATGGAAGAGAGTTGAAGCAGGAACAGTAACTGCAAGTGGCGTATGAAAGGTCACTGAGGAAAGGGGAGGGATATGCAGGATGGACAAGACATAGAATTGAAAGGAAACCAGTGAAACAGGACCCTTAAATCACCAATTTTAAAACTTTTTTTTTTAACTAGGCTAAACTAACTAAGTCAGTTAAGAACAAATTCTTATTTTCAATGATGGCCTAGGAACAGTGGGTTACCTGCTTGTTCAGGGTCAGAACAACAGATGTTTACCTTGTCAGCTCAGGGATTTGATCTTGCAACCTTTCGGTTACAAGTCCAGAGCTCTAACCACTAGGCTACCTGCCACCCCACCAATGACTTGGTTAGATCCATGCAGGATTAGTGGATGGTGTTTCTGGGATTCTGAAAAGCCTGAAAGGAGGAGAACCTACCTCAATGTAACACACAACTCTTTTTAGGTTTAGTGTGGCCTTTTCCATAGCTCATGTCTGTTTTTAGGGAATTAAAAACAAGAAACAAAGTTTTCCTTACAGGACAAAAAAAATCAAGATAAGCAAGAATGGTTCATTTTCTATCGAGATGAGGCTAGTTCTGAAGACATTACCTTCGCTATGTCTCTTAGTATCCCCCCGTTTCTGTGCCTGTTGTTTGGGCTCTGCGTCACCAGCAGCTGTGTTTGAGGGGGACTCTGATGATTGACTCTCCTCTAACCCCTTTCCATCAGCCCCACTTTCCTGGTTCCCATCTATCTCTGTGTCTCCGCTCTTTGGACCATCCCCACCAGCTGAGAATGCCTTCCTGTTCACATCCTCAACCTCTGAATCATCAGCCTTAACCCTCTCCACCTCTGGGGACTCCTCCTCGACCAGGCGGTCAGCCAAGGAATCCACCCCAGGTTTGAGGTCCTCACTCTGTGTGTGATCACAGGTTCCCTGGTCCTTGGTGGTGGTGGTATGGAGGTCTGAGGGGCCTAAGGTTTCGGCTGAACGTGATATGAGTGAGGGGTGTGTGGGGAGGCCGGATGAGGACTCCCCTACGACTGAATCTCTGTCTTGTTGTCTTTGGTCATTGGGTGATGTCACCTTTTCAACTTCATCTCCATCTTTAGCATCTATAGCAGACAATCCCTCAGGCTGTGTGCCCTGCTCTAGGGGAGGAGAGAGAGGAAAATTATTCATTAAAGATATTAACATAAAGCACAACTAACTACATTTACCTCCTCTACATTCTACATGCAAGCCTTTCAGATCTACACAAGTGCCTAGTGCTTAGAGGTAAGAGGGTGTTTCTGGACAGGGCCTTAGTAATATCTTTCAAACAGCTCGAGGCAGCAGCAGAATCAATGGCCAGTCCCATCCTCATGCTCACCCGACAGACTGCTGTCCCTTTTCTTGCCTGCAGAGGGCAGGCTTGTCCTGTCGGCCTGGGGCCTGGTCTTCCTCAGTGCATAGCCCTTCCTGATGTCAGACAGCAGGTGGTCGATTATGCAGCCCTCTTCCTGGACCGGGGGGGCTTTACGAACTGGGATTGAGAGAGAGAGAGTTCATCTCAAAACAGTCCACCCTGATACATGCAATGCTCTGGTAGTGCGTTTGAATTTGGACTGGTGAACTGCAATTATCAAACATGCACTTATAGGTGTCAACTGTCCTTAGAAAGTGGCATAATTTCCTAGTCTCCTTTCCTTAATCTGCACTGAAAGACTGGACAGTTAAAGGCAATGGAACCTTCTATTTTGTGAGGAATGCTTTCATCTCCCCAGTTCTTCTAGATAGATCAATGCAGATGAAGGAGGAGGAGACGGGGAAAGGGATCTTCTGAAGACTATTGAGACACAGCCAGGGAGAATCCCTTTCAGAAGCTACAAATGATCCATGTATGATTATGATGTTGGTAATGGGACACTGTTGAGTTATGACTATAGTCACCAGGGAGTGCCTTGAGGTAACAGTGTTATTTGGTGTGTTGGCTGGCGGTTAGACTCACTTATTTTCCCGTTATCCCCTCTTGGTCGCTTGGAATCCTCCTCCTCCTGCTGTTTCTTCCTCTTCTCTGCCTTGATGGCTTGCTCTCGGCGGGTCTGATTGTCCTGGGATTTAAAAAAGCAAGAGAAAACACACAATAGTACAGGTATCCAGAATGTGAAACCATAGCAATGTGGTATTAAATATCGGAACAGAATTGGAGGACCTATACAGTCAAAATGTATGACCCGGTTTGTGGAATAAACACAGAAAGATATACTTTGAATGGTTTTACTTAGGAACGTCAATAGGTGAAGGAGGTCCATTAGTTATTTGTTTCTCTCACCTTGAGAGCTTTGATGAAGAGTCCCCTGAAGGTCTTTATAGTGCTGAACAGCTCCTCCAGAGAGAGACGAGATGAGTCCTCACACAGATACAGTGCCAGGTCCTCCTTCTTCCTGTCAATGGAGAAAAACCTCTCCTCCAGCTCCCTGCAGGCCTCCAGGCTTCCCTAGAGTAGACAGCCAATTCAGGGGGATTTATTTCGTTATGATCTGGCAACAATCCCGATGAAGTCACAAATCTCTAACACCATTAAAGGGGAGCTTGTACGAAACTACAAAGTCACCTGCTCTCTGGTGGTGAGGAGAGGTTTTGCAACCCACCTGCATTGCAGTTAGATACTGCTCCTTGATGTCCTCCACAGAAGAGGAAGCCACCTTCTTCTCTGAATCTGTCAACCGCTTGATGAGCGAGCTCACCTCTGTCTGGATAGACTCCAGATTCACACTGTGGAAGTAAACAATAAACTTGGTAAGGTTAGCATAGCCTCCGTGTCAAGCTTTGATTAGACTCCACAATGTTGTATACAGCTTTATACAATACCCAGCAGCCTTTTCACAGATCTCTAAATCATCTGGAAGGTTCAACAGGTCATCATGGTTCTGCTCAGCATCCTGTAGGATGTGGTGGAGCAGCGTAATGCGACTTTTATTGGCCTTGGTCTCAGTGAGCTTCAGCAGGGTTCCGATCTTGAAGCCCTCAGCGTTCCCCGTGTGGCTCCCCTGTAGAACAGAGATAGACAGACAGTTCTCTCACTAACAACTAACAATGTTGTTATGAGACCATCATTTTTGTGTTTGGTTATAAACTCAGCAAAAAAAGAAACGTCCCTTTTTCAGGACCCCTGAAAAAGGGACGTTTAATTCATAAAAATCCAAATAACTTCACAGATTTTCATTGTAAAGGGTTTAACACTGTTTCCCATGCTTGTTCAATGAACCATAAACAATTAATGAACATGCACCTGTGGAACGGTCATTAAGACACTAACAGCTTACGGTAGACAATTAAGGTCACAGCTATGAAAACTTAGGACACTAAAGAGGCCTTCCTACTGACTCTGCAGACGTGGCCAGGGCAATAAATTGTAATGTCCTTACTGTGAGACGCCGAAGACAGCGCTACAGGGAGACAAGACAAACAGCTCATCGTCCTCGCAGTGGCAGACCACGTGTAACAACACCAGCACAAGATCGGTACATACGAACATCACACCTGCGGGACAGGTACAGGATGGCAACAACAACTGCCCGAGTTACACTAGGAACGCACAATCCCTCCATCAGTGCTCAGACTGTCCGCAATAGGCTGAGAGAGGCTGGACTGAGAGCTTGTAGGCCTGTTGTAAGGCAGGTCCTCACCAGACATCACCGGCAACAACGTTGCTTATGGGCATAAATCCCCCATCGCGGGACCAGACAGGACTAACAAAAAGTGCTCTTCACTGACGAGTCGCGGTTTTGTCTCACCAGGGGTGATGGTCGGATTCGCGTTTATTGTCGAAGGAATGAGCGTTACACCGAGGCCTGTACTCTGGAGCGGGATCAATTTGGAGGAGGAGGGTCCGTCATGGTCTGGGGCTGTGTGTCACAACATCATCGGACTGAGCTTGTTGTCATTGCAGGCAATCTCAACGCTGCGCGTTAACAGGGAAGACATCCTCCTCCCTCATGTGGTACCCTTCCTGCAGGCTCATCCTGACATGACCCTCCAGCATGACAATGCCACCAGCCATACTTCTCGTTCTGTGCGTGATTTCCTGCAAGACAGGAATGTCAGTGTTCTGCCATGGCCAGCGAAGAGCCCGGATCTCAATCCCATTGAGCACGTCTGGGACCTGTTGGATCGGAGGGTGTGTGCTAGGGCCATTCCCCCCAGAAATGTCCGGGAACTTGCAGGTGCCTTGGTGGAAGAGTGGGGTAACATCTCACAGCAAGAACTGGCAAATCTGGTGCAGTCCATAAGCAGGAGATGCACTGCAGTACTTAATGCAGCTGGTGGCCACACCAGATACTGACTGTTACTTTTGATTTTGATCCCCCTTTGTTCAGGGACACATTATTCAATTTCTGTTAAGTCACATGTCTGTGGAACTTGTTCAGTTTATTTCTCAGTTGTTGAATATTGTTATGTTCATACAAATATTTACACATGTTAAGTTTGCTGAAAATAAACGCAGTTGACAGTGAGAGGACGTTTCTTTTTTTGCTGAGTTTAGTACTATATGGCATCACATGTTATGGATTCTTACGTAGTTAAGGAAGTTTCCAACGTCCAGAATGAGCTTGCAGAAGCTTGGCAGTCGAGTGCTCACCCTCAGACCTTATAGGATAGAAATAATAACCGATTAAAGAGAATAAACTAAAAGGAATTTTAATTAGTCGTAGGGGTGATGAGAGTGGTAGGGCAGCCAGCCTGGTGCCTGGACTTACTCTCACATGCCTTATCCAGCAGCTCAGCTTTAGGTTGCATCATCTGTAACACTGAGCTGATCTCCTCACACAGCAACATGCACTCGATCCTCAGGGCGTAGCTGGGGTCAAACACATACACACGACCACGGTCAACATCCAGGATGAATCTGTCCTAGCTCATTGAACGCTATTAAGCTGTGGAGAACTTTACCATGGAACAGCTAGGAGCTGGAGATAAAACTGGTCCACACCAGCTAACTTCTTTCTCTCTCCTTGGTAGGATGTGAGGTTATCCATCTGAGTGGTGGGGAAAAAACAACTTTCCTATGAACATAAACTGAACACAAACATTTGGTTCCCAACACTATGTCGCTATTGAAAACGGAAAATGTATTTAGATCTAGAAATACAGTGTGGCCGCTTGAAATTAACCAATGAACTTGGCAGGGATTCCTGTGCCGGCACGCACCTCATGCTTCTCTGGTTGTAGCTTCTGTAGCTGTTTCAGCACCTCCACATCGAACTTGGAGCGGTCCCCTTTTTGGATCATGGCCACAATGTCCTCATGTGAGCTGTTAGGGGACATACAAATTACAGTGTTTTCAGAAAGTATTCATACCCCTTGACTTATTCCACATTTAGTAGTGTTACAGCCTGAATTCAGCATTTATTAAATTGACTTTTTTCTCTCTCACCCATCTACACACAATACCCCATAATGACATAACATGATGCAGCTACCACCATTCCTGAGAATATGAACAGTTGTACTCAGTGATGTGTTGGATTTACCGCAAACATAACGCTTTGTATTTGTATTTATTAAGGATCCCCATTAGCTAATGCCAAGGCAGCAGCTACTCTTCCTAGGGTCTGGAGAAATTAAGGCAGTTATACCATTTTTAAAACATTAAAATGCATTCATTACAGAATTCACAACACATTAAGTGTGTGCCCTCAGGCCCATACTCCACTACCACATATCTACAACACAAAATCAACACAAATATAATGTGTGTATGCATGTGTCTGTGCGTATGTTTGTGTTTCTTCAAAGTCCCCGCTGTTCCAGAAGGTGTATTTTTATCTGTATTTAAAATAAATCTGATTCTACTGTTTGCATCAGTTACCTGATGTGGAATAGAGTTCCATGTAGTCATGGCTCTATGTATAACTGTGCGCCTCCCATGGTCTGTTCTGGACTTGGTAACTGTGAAGAGACCATTGGTGACATGTTTTGTGGGGTGTGCATGGGTGTCTGAACTGTGTGCTAGTCGTTTAAACAGACAGCTCTGTGCTTTTCAACATGTTAATACCTTTCAAAAGTCCCTCTTTGCGGCACCTGACCACAAGACTGAACAGTAGTCCAGGTGCGACAAAACTAGGGCCTGTAGGACCTGCCTTGTTGATAGTGCTGTCAAGATAGTAGAGCAGCGCTTTATTATGGACAGACTTCTCCCCATCTTAGCTACTGTTGTATCAATATGTTTTGACTATGACAGTTTACAATCCAGGGTTACTCCAAGCAGTTTAGTCACCTCAACTTGCTAAATTTACACAATGATTTGTCCCACATACAATGCCTTAAGTTTTTGAAATATTTAGTACTAACTTATTCCTTGCAATCCATTCTGAAACTAACTGCAGCTCTTTGTTTTACTCAAAGCCAGTGGTACGTCGTTAGTAAAGATTGAAAAAAGTATGGGTCCTAGAGAGCTGCCATGGGGAATTCCTGATTCTACCTGGATTATGTTGGAGAGGCTTCCATTAAAGAACACCTTCTGTGTTCTGTTAGACAGGCAACTCTGTATCCACAATATAGCAGGGGGTGTAAAGCCATAACACATACGTTTTTCCAGCAGCAGACTATGATGGATAATGTCAAAAGTCTCACTGAAGTCTAACAAAATGGCCCGCACAATCTTTTTATCATCAATTTCTCTCAACCAATCATCAGCCATTTGTGTAAGTGCTGTGCTTGTTGAATGTCCTTCCCTATAAGCGTGCTGAAAGTCAGTTGGCAATTTGTTTACTGTAAAATAGAATTGTATCTGGTCAAACACAATGTTTTCCAAAACTTTACTAAGGGTTGGTAACAGGATGATTGGTCGGCTATTTGAGCCAGTGAAGGGGGCTGTACTATTCTTAGGTAGCGGAATTACTTTTGCTGCCCTCCGGGCCAGAGGGCACACACTTTCAAGTAGGTGTCACGTTCGTCGTAGTGAGGAGACCAAGGCGCAGCGTGATTATAATACATACTTCTTTTAATAAAGAAATATACTGAACAAACTAATACAAAACAACAAAACGAACGTGAACGCTATAAACACTGAGTGCAGACATGCAACATCACATAGACAATAACCCACAAAACCAAAATGGAAAATGGCAACCTAAATAGGATCCCCAATCAGAGACAACAATAAACAGCTGTCTCTGATTGGGAACCAACTCAGGCCACCATAGAACTACATTTACCTAGACAATACCAAACCCCATAGATATACAAAACCCCCTAGACAAAACAAAAACACCCATACCACCCTCGTCACACCCTGACCTAACTAATATAATAAAGAAAACAAAGATAACTAAGGTCAGGGCGTGACAGTAGGCATAAATTGAAGATATGGCAAATAGGACTGGCAATATCGTCCGCTATTATCCTCAGTCATTTTCCATCCAAGTTGTCAGACCCCGGTGGCTTGTCATTGTTGATAGACAGCAATAATTTTTTCACCTCTTCCACACTCACTTTAAGGAATTCAAAATTACAATTCTTGTCTTTCATAATTTGGTCAGATATACTTGGATGTGTGGTGTCAGCGTTTGTGGCTGGCAAGTTTGCCAATGAAAAAAATATTAAAGTAGTAGGGAATATCAGTCGGTTTTGTAATGAATGAATCTGATTCAATGAATGATGGAGCTGAGTTGGCCTTTTTTCCCAGCATTTCATTGACAGTGCTTTTTACTATCATTCTTTATGTCATTTATTTTTGTTTCATAGTGTAGTTTATTCTTCTATTTATTCAGTTGTCACATGATTTCTCAATTTGCAGTACGTTTGCCAATCGATTGTGCAGCCAGAATTATTTGCCATTGCTTTTGCCTCATCCCTCTCAACTAGGGTTGCAAAGGGTCGGAAACTTTACTGGAATTTTTACAACATTTTCCATGAGAAGTTAAGCCCTGGAATTTGGTACATTTTGATTAAATTCCTCAAAAAAGCTTATAACAGTGAACCTTTTTTAAGGCAATTCTAGGTCTTGTGGCATATTTTGGTTAAACTATCCCCAATTCAATGGAATTGCAACCCTCTGCATGCACAGTGCATTCTTCCATCACATGTGCAGTGCACTCTTCCATCACATGTACAGCTGATCTTTAAGATCTTCCACACTAATGAGATGCTATTGAGCCCACACTACTACACTGTCTAAGCCAAGGACTACATGCTTTCTGGTAAGTTTTGATTACAATACTGGGTGGGGGGAATATATTTTATGTTACATACATAATTTTTTCTTAACTAGTAAATAGTAGGCTACAGCAAAGTGTGTTTAAATTATTTCTAACTTGTTAACAATTTCTGCTAGTTAGTTTTTGCTACCATGTGGGTTCTAGCTTGCTTGAGCCTGCTAACTGAGGAGTGTTAATTCACCTGTTTCCATACATGTTTCATTTGAAAACATTTATCTTACAAAGGAGTTGTTTAATCTAACTGCTTAACTTTTTATCTGTACATGGAATTGTATTTGGGTTTTTTTACTCATTTTTTTCTGATCTTTACAGGAAAATGCCACGGGCACTATCTAATGTGTGGAGACATTTCACTGCAGCCAATGTAGAAGGAAAAGCTGTGTAATTTGCAAATAGTGTGACAAATCCAATGTGAAGAATACAACAAAGATGCGGAATCATCTGGCCAAGTGCATAAAGTTCCCTCAGCGCTTACAACAAGCAACCTCTGACAAAAGTCCCTCTACTTCTATTTGAGGTGAAAATTATGAATCAGACACCTTATCGGTAGCAACAGTTCATGGTCCTCCTGGAATCAGAAATATTTTTTGACTCAATGGAGGAACGTAGTCAGAGAAATGCTGATGAATGTCTTGCTTGAGTTGTGTATGCAACTGGTTCACCTCTGATGCTCACAGGCAATGTGTATTGGAATAGATTTCTGAATGTTCTTAGCCCAGCATACACCACTCCAACCAGAAATGCTTTATCTACTAATTTGCTGGATGCAGAGTTCAACATAGTTCAAGTGAAGGTCAAGCAAATCACAGAGAAAGCAGACTGTATTGCAATCATCTCTGATGGGTGGTCGAATGTTCGTGGGCAAGGAATAATGAACTACATTTCCACCCTTCAACCAGTATTCTACAAGAGCACAGACACAAAGGACAACAGACACACTGGTCTCTACATTGCAGATGAGCTAAAGGCAGTCATCAATGACCTTTGACCACAGAAGATATTTGCACTGGTGACAGACAATGCTGCTTGGTCTAAAGTGGAGGAGTCCTACCCTCACATCACACCCGCCCAAGGACATCATGGCACTGAAAACAATGGATACACTCTACAAGAGAGCCAAGGATATGGTTAGGTATGTGAAGGGTCGTCAAGTTACAGCAGCAATCTACCTCACCAAGCAAAGTGAGAAGCATTAGAGCATCACATTGAAGCTGCCCAGCAACAACTGTTGGGGTGGTGTTGTCATCATGTTTGACAGTCTCCTGGAGGGGAAGGAGTCTCTCCAAGAAATGTCCATATCACAGTCTGCCGATATGGACATCCCCATCAAGATAATCCTCCTGGACGATGTATTTTGGGAGAGAGTGGTAAGCAGCCTGAAACTCCTGAAACCTATAACAGTGGCCATTGCACGGATTGAGGGAGACAATGCCATCCTGTCTGATGTTCAGACTCTGCTTGCAGATGTAAGAGAAGAAATCCGTACTGCCCTGCCCACTTAACTGTTGCTCCAAGCAGAGGAAACTGCAGTTCTGAAATACATCAAAAAGTGTGAAGACTTCTGCCTGAAGCCCATACGGAATAGGCACAGCGGCTGCAGACACAGGTAACCCCAGCGACGAAGGTGCAGGAAGATCAGGCTCCAGGGCGGCGAAACTATTCGTTGTTTGTTTCCACTCCAGGCCTCTCATTGGGAGTATAGTTTGCTTTGCGGCAGGCCGCTGTCTTCGGCTTACACGGCTCGTGACATGCGACCATTGTTGATTGCCATGCTCCTCTTGCTGTGCTCCTTCGACTCCGCTATCAGATTGGGGAGGAGAAGCAGGAGATGGCTCCCCTGGCGAACGAACTCCGGGCAACACCGGCCAGTCCGATAAGGACAAATGACAAGACGGAGATGCATCCAACATGCGCGGAAGCCATCCAGCAACCGGCGTAGAAAAGGTAAACATTCCACTCTGCGTTTTCCACAATTTCTTACGTAGGCTGGCTACCTGCATGATCAAGGAAGCCACCTCAAGCCTATAATCCTCAGCAAACAAACAATTGCCGCATTGTAACTCTGAGTGATCCAGTTTGTCCTAAAACACAGAATAATAGATACAACTCCTACAGCGCTGGAACCGTTCATTTACCTCTCCAGACAAAGAGGGCCCCATTGGAAAACTCATCTGGGACTAACTTTGTTAGCTTTATGGCTAACGTTAGCAGCTTAGCTAGGTTAGCGGTTCTTTCAATCAGACTTTAACCTGTATTCAGGACATAAAGTTAATTTATTTGCCATAGTTTTTGCAGTTTTACTTTAGTGTCTTATTGCAAAGAGGATGCGTGTTTTGTAATATTTTAATTCTGTACAGGCTTCCTTCTTTTCAATAGGTGCCCTTCATAGTGAAGCATTGGAAAACTGGTCTTTGTGGTCTTTGTGGTTGAATCTGTGTTTGAAATTCACTGCTCGACTGAGGGACCTTACAGATAATTGTATGTGTGGTGTACAGAGGTGAGGTAGCCATACAATAATCATGTTAAACACTATTATTGCACAGAGTGAGTCCAATGCTACTTATTATGTGTACTTGTTAAGCACATTTTTGCTCCTGTTCTTATTTAGGCTTGACATAACAAAGGGGTTGAATACTTATTGACTCAAAACATTTCAGCTTTTCATTTTGAATTCATTTGTACAAATTTCAAAACCAATCATTCCACTTTGATATTATCGAGTTGTATGTGTAGGTCAGTGACATAAAATGTAATCCATTTTAAATTCTGTCTGTAACACAACAAAATGTGGAAAAAGTCAAAGGACGCGAATACATTCTGAGGGCACTGTATTTCAACACTCTTCTACTGTACCTATCAATTCTTAAGTTGCCTCCTTTACGAAGACTCTCTTCTTCATATTTCTTGCCTGAAAATACTCACCATCTGAATTGTTTTAAGAATATGTTCAGGTTAAGATTTTTCTTGGCATCGATGAAAGAAATCTGTAGGTGGAGAAAAAGTGTGATGCTTGAAATTAAAACAGGGGATGTGTTAAGGAAAATGACAATAATGATGAAGGGAGAAGAGAGAGTGAGATTATAAGGCCATTTCAAAGTCTAATGAGATGGGGTAAGACCACATTGATTACTCTCTCTACCTCTTTGGGCTCCTGTTTGACCGCAGGGGCGCTGCCTTTGGCCTTTGAATCAGTCACTGGCAGACAGAAGAGCTCCTCAATACTGGAGTAGTCAGGCTCCAGAGAATCTGACTGTACCGATGTCCACATGGAGTGACTGTCTGGAGCAAAAGAACAAAATGGTGTACAGTATTTAAATTATGACTTATACACTACACTCTTGAAATATATCCAAAATGTATCCAATTTGCACTTGTCAGGGTCAACTGTATTTGTTGTTTTAATTCAATGGTGACACAATCTGACAGGTCCCTTACCAGTCACCACTCTGGATGGCAGCTTCTGCCAGTTGAGCTTCTTCATGCGTAGTGTGGGGCAGCGGCCCGCCTTGGGTGGAGGGGCATAGTAGGATCGGCCCAGTGTCTGCACACTCTGGGCCATAATCATGTCACCGCCACCAGGGGGAGGTGGGGGGCCCATACCAGGCAGTGGTGGTGGTGGTGGGGGACCCATCCCAGGCAGGGGTGGTGGTGGTGGGGGACCCATCCCAGGCAGGGGTGGTGGTGGTGGGGGACCCATCCCAGGCAGGGGTGGTGGTGGTGGGGGACCCATCCCAGGCAGGGGTGGTGGTGGTGGGGGACCCATCCCAGGCAGGGGTGGTGGTGGTGGGGGACCCATCCCAGGCAGGGGTGGTGGTGGTGGGTAGGGACCCATTGTGCCAGGTAGGGGTGGTGGTGGGGGGGGACCCATGCCAGGCAGGGGTGGGGGAGGCGGTGGACCCCCATGCCCCATCCCTGGTAGAGAAGGTTGGGTAGGAGGGAGACCGGGGAGAGGCCGGGGAGGGGGCAGCATCCCAGACAAGCCAAGAAGTGGTGGGGGTGGAGGTTGGGGTGGGGGTGTGCCGAAAGCTGCCATGCCTTGTAGTGGTGGGGGTGGAGGAGGAGAAGGAGGGGGAGGTGCAGTGGCAACAGGGGAGGTAGATCCTTTAATGAGGACACCCAAATGATCGGTCAATCTTTCTCTCAGGTCTATCTGAACGCCCCTGTCTGTGGTCTTGACCTTGACCTTAGGTGACCATTGCTGACCCTTGGAGGACACCAGACGTTCCATCAAGCGCTCAGTGGAGTCAACTTCAGCTAAAGAACACACACACACACACACACACACACACACACACACACACACACACACACACACACACACACACACACACACACACACACACACACACACACACAGAGACAATGTCAGAGTGACATAATATAAACCAGCCAAAACATGTCAGCGTACATGGCCACAATAAATAAATTGTGAAAATTATGTTTTTATGGACTATGAAGGTGATTGATCTCAGACTCACGTTCCTGTGCCAGCATAGTAGCACGGTCAGCCAGGGCCTCCAGGGCCAGCCACACCTCGCTGTGTTCCGGCCCCAACAACAACAGAGCGTGCAGGATGGACAGCAACTGCACCGAGGCAGGGGAGCTACTCACCTGGAGAGAGGGGAGGGGGTTATATTACTTGTATTATCTGCTGTGGGTTTTAATTACAAATAAATACACCCTTAATTGGTGCTTACTTTGGTGAAGAGTGTGGCGAAGACTTCCTGGTGATTGCTCATGTCAATACCTCCGTACATGCTCTCCATCTCAGCATCATCATATGCCATGGTGTCCTCAAAGGTCTCACACTGGATGTTCAGGTTCACATCATCCGTCTCCCTGTAACAGACACACAAACATACATGAATACGTATTTCCACAGGAAAAAAAGAAGTAGCAGTGTGAAAGAAAATTGGTGTGCTGTGCATAACAGAGCATTTGCTTATTCTGAAAAAGTTTACATATATTTGAAATAAATAAAAATGTATTATGCAAAAGACTCAACTTACCTCAGTTTTGGAAGTAAATCCAGTAATTGTAGCCCTGCGAGACAAAGAATAAGTCACAGTTAGACATTTTCATCCAGTTTGACATGTCCACATAGAGATTATATCAATTAATAGAGGGGCTATGTTACAAATCCTAAAAGTTCTACAATGGGGTGAAAATGGCAGCCATATTGGTCAGGGAGAAATCCTGATCATAATCCTGATTTTACTTATAAAGTAAGGCATGTGATATATATCATAAATTGTGTAATAGAATTATTGTCAAACTAAAATATTGTCATATAATTATAAATACTGTTTAAACAGGTTTTATACCAATTTTCTGTATAAAAAGCATCTCAAATATATTTAAACAGAACATGTCAACATGCTATTGTGTATACAGTGTATATATAATACATCTAAAAATTATGTTGAACTATTTTGCTGATAGGTGCAGTGAAATGTGTTGGTTTACAGGAGCAGCCATAGTAGTACAGCGCAAATTAGGGTTAAATACCTTGCTCAAGGGCACATCGACACATTTTTCACCTTGTCGGCTTGGGTATTCAAACCAGCGACTTTTCGGTTACGAATCACGCTGCGCTAACGGCTAGGCTACCTGCCGCCCTATTATTTGATACAATATCAGCAGGTGCTGCATTTACAACTTGTCTAAGTCCTTTCATCTACTGATTTCCGCCAGCGTATGGCTGTGGACTGCATTGTTTGGATATTGGCAAACTGGCAGTTAAACAAATGAATGGAATCATTCCTCTAAAACTGGCTGGCTATCTAACTAACAAACATACAGTGCAGATAAATTCTTCAAATTCATTATTTTACACAATATCTTATCGCAGCACTGGCAAACCATGGTTGACCAACTCCCTGACCAAAATGGCTGACCTTAATGCCATCATAAGAAGGTTCATGACAATTCTAGTACTCTAATTCTTAATTCTATGAATGTCCATCTCCATTTCCTGTATTCAAGCCATTGTTTATAACGATTGCAATATCTTCATCATTATGATAGATTTTTCAACATATGAGGCAGTCCACACCATGTAGGCTTCTGTATATAAGCATTATTGTGGTACTTCTTGATACTGGTAATCAATTTGTACATGGTTGATCTTTAAAGGGTACAGACAACCCTTAAGCCTCTCCGTTTCCTGGGCAACAGTATTGGAAGGTCAAGTAGACATATACATGGCAATGGAAACTTTCTCAAGAAACAATAAGTGAGCCTAAATACTAAAAAGCATTATTGGGAAGATACACAAAACTAAAATTGGAGGTAGTGAAAGCATGGTCTCCTTGTTTCTTTTCTTCCATTCACACCCGTGCTTCTCTATGTATGTGAGTGTTGAAAAAGCATGATGAAGAAGTAGTGATACCGATGAACTCCTTGCGTAGTTTGTCCCTCTTCCTCAGGTCCTGTACCCTGTAGATGATCACGTTGACCACACTCATGAGGATGACCATATACGGCACGTTGTCCGTCGCATGCAGCTCGTTCATGATGACGCTGAAGCGGTACTGGTGGATCTTCACACTCTGACAAAGATATATAGTTATGAAGATAACATAAGTCAGCATCCCTAATTCATGAAGAGCAGGGAGATGCCTTATCTAAAGTAGGGTTTCCTTATCTTAGACGAGGTAAAATACATTTTCACACTCCTCCTTTAATACTCTGTATGCTTCAGCTAACAATTGTTTTGAAAGTAAACCATATGAAAATAATTATCAGAATTTGTCTTTGTGTATATTTATGCTGTTCTGTATATAAAAAAGGTAATGTCAGGGTTACACCTTACTTTATAGTGATCCAGGGCATCCATGACCAGGTGGTGTCCCTGTGGGTTGAACATGGTGAGGGCTGCCAGCAGCTCAAACACCTGCATCTTCACCATGGTGTTGGACGTGTCCAGTGCTGCCAATCAAAAAAAGAGATCATGTTCCAACAGGCAGACAGACAGACAGGCCTTTGCCAAAACTCTTGCCACCCTTCTTTATGAGCCCTCTTTCTCACCTTGTGACAGGGTCCTGACGTATCCCTCATTGTCCAGTATAAAGTGCAGCCCAGCGAAGGAGTTCATCACTGCCTTCACACAGGCCACACAGGTGAGCTGGAGGATGGCGTCAGCGATGCGGGCACACCCACGGCCAGACAACCTCTCCAGGGCCTCCATCAGCAGATCCAGCCCATTGAGCTCCAGGAACTGCACCATCCAGTCCTGGTCACTCCCCTCCAGACGCCTCCGCAGCCCTGAGTAGTTGACCACCGTGGGTACCTGTAGCAGTCGTATGCATAGCTCTGGATCTGCATTCTCCAAGTTGGCCTCCAGGTGAGCATCTGGGTCCGGGGGGCTGCTGGTCAGGTGCTCCTTTAGGGCCTCCCACTTCCCTTTGGATGCCTTGGCTGCCATGGCAACCAAGAAAGGTGAGCTAGAGGTAGAGAAACATTGTGCAATATTCGTGTTGTGCCACATAAGAGTGAAACAGAGACCCACAACAATTGAAACAAAATTGAAAAATAAGTCTGTAAATCATGCATTGGTTTGATTTGACGGAACTACAAAGCATTATTGGAAAGATACACAAATAAAATTGGAGGTAGCGAAAGCAGGGTCTCCATTGTCAAAGACCTGCCTGAAGAGGAACTTCCTCTGAACTCAGGGGGGGTAAAAGAAGAGGAACTCATCAGGAACTGCCTGAAGAGGAACTTCCTCTGAACTCAGGAAGGGTAAAAGAAAAACAAACATCTTTTTATGCTGAAACTCTGAAAATCCTACTTGTGAACTGGGAGCGACAAGTTGTGTCCATTCACATGCTTTGAACTTGTTGAGAACCCCTAATTGGCTAATGGCAAACAAGTTGTGTCAACCATGAACTAAAAATACAGCTATCATGCTCATAACCAATTTATAGTGTTCAAAAACCATATTAATAGATGTATTTTTATAAATAATGTTTTGTTGTTGCATTTAACAGCAAAAAATGCTGTTATCGAGGTAATTTCCTTAGTATAGTAGGTACTATCTAGAACCTAAAAGGGTTTTTCGACTGTCCCCATAGGATAACCCTTTGTAGAACCCTTTTTGGTACTAGGTAGAACCCTTTTCGATTCCATGTAGAACCCTTTCCACAGAGTGGGAACCAAAAAGTCTTCTCCTATGGGGACAACCGAAGAACCCTTTCGGAACCCTTTTTTTCTAAGAGCCTAGGTGACGTCAGAGTTCATCATGTGGGAGAAGTCGGAGCTCAGGATGAAATGACACAAGAGTTCCACCTATCAATTAAGATTTGGAGGGGCATTGAAGTGGATTATTCCCAGTTGTATGTTCATATTTACGAATATATGAGATGCTATGAACGCAGCGTTAGCATTGTCTAAAATGCTGAAGTTGGTTGCTGTCGCTAGTAGAGGTCGACTGATTATGATTTTTCAACTCCGATACCGATTATTGGAGGACCAAAAAAAAGCTGATACCGATTAAATCGGACGGTTTTTATATATATATTTGTAATAATGACAATTACAACAATACTGAATGAACACTTTTATTTTAACTTAATATAATACATAAATAAAATCAATTTAGTCTCAAATAAATAATGAAACATGTTCAATTTGGTTTAAATCATGCAAAAACACAGTGCTGGAGAAGAAAGTAAAATTGCAATATGTGACATGTAAAAAAGCTAACGTTTAAGTTCCTTGTTCAGAACATGAAAACATATGAAAGCTGGTGGTTCCTTTTAACATGACTCTTCAATATTCCCAGTTAAGACGTTTTAGGTTGTAGTTATTATAGGAATTATTTATCTCTATACCATTTGTATTTCATATACCTTTGAGTATTGGATGTTCTTATAGGCACTATAGTATTGCCATCCTAATCTCGGGAGTTGATAGGCTTGAAATCATAAACAGCGCAATGCTTGAAGCACAGCGAAGAACTACTGACAAACGCAGGAAGTGCTGTTTGAATGAATGCTTACGAGCCTGCTGCTGCCTACCACCGCTAAGTCAGACTGCTCTATCAAATATCAAATCATAGACTTAATTATAATATAATAAACACACAGAAACACAAGCCTTAGGTCAATAATATGGTAAAATCCGGAAACTATCATTTTTGAAAACAAAACGTGAATTCTTTCAGTGAAATACGGAACAATTTCGTATTTTATCGAATGGGTGGCATCCCTAAGTCTAAATATTGCTGTTACATTGCACAACCTTCAATGTTGTCATAATTATGTAAAATTCTGGCAAATTAATTACGGTCTTTGTTAGGAAGAAATGGTCTTCACACAGTTGCTACGAGCCAGGCGGCCCAAACTGCTGCATATACCCTGACTCTGCTTGCACAGGACGCAAGAGAAGTGACACAATTTCTCTAGTTAAAATAAATTCATATTAGCAGGCAATATTAACTAAATATGCAGGTTTAAAAATATATACTTGTGTATGGATTTTAAGAAAGGCATTGATGTTTATGGTTAGGTACATATTGGTGCAACGACAGTGCTTTTGTCACGAATGCGCTTGTTAAATCATCACCGTTTGGCAAAGTAGGCTGTGATTCGATGATAAATTAACAGGCATCGCATTGATTATATGCAACGCAGAACAAGCTAGATAACTAGTCATATCAACCATGTGTAGTTAACTAGTGATTGTTAAGATTGATAGTTTTTTATAAGATAAGTTTAATGCTAGCTAGCAACTTATCTTGGCTCCTTGCTGCACTCGTGTAACAGGTGGTCAGCCTGCTACGCAGTCTCCTTGTGGAGTGCAATGTAATCGGCCATAATCGGTGTCCAAAAATGCCGGTTACCGATTGTTATGAAAACTTGAAATCGGCCCCAATTAATCGGCCATGCCGATTAGTTGCTAGTTGCTAGGGTGTATTTTGTGAAGTGCACCAGTCCCTCCTGCAGCAAAGCACCCCCACAACATGATGCTGCCACCCCCATGCTTCAAGGTTGGGATGGTGTTCTTCGGCTTGCAAGCCTCCCCCCTTTTCCTCCAAACACAACGATGGTCATTATAGCCAAACAGTTATATTTTTGTTTCATCAGATCAGAGGACATTTCTCCAAAAAGTACAATCTTTTTTATGGGGGTTTTGGAGCAGTGGCTTCTTCCTTGCTGAGCGGCCTTTCAGGTTATGTCGATATATGACTTGTTTAACTGTGGATATAGATACTTTTGTACCTGTTTCCTCCGGCATTGTCACACGGTCCTTTGCTGTTGTTCTGGGATTGATTTGCACTTTTCGCACCAAAGTACGTTTATCTCTAGAAGACAGAACGTGCCTCCTTCCTGAGCGGTATGACGGCTGCGTGGTCCCATGGTGTTTATACTTGCGTACTATTGTTTGTACAGATGAACGTGGTACCTTCAGGTGTTTGGAAATTGCTCCCAAGGATGAACCGGACTTGTGGAGATCTACAATTTTTTTCTGAGGTCTTGGCTGATTTCTTTAGATTTTCCCATGATGTCAAGCAAAGAGACACTGAGTTTGAAGGTAGGCCTTGAAATACATCCATAGGTACACCTCAAATTGACTCAAATGATGTCAATTAGCCTATCAGAAGCTTCTAAAGCCATGACATAATTTACTGGAATTTTCAAAGCTGTTTAAAAGGCACAGTCAACTTAGTGTATGTAAACTTCTGACCCACTGGAATTTTGATACAGTGAATTTTAAGTTAAATAATCTGTCTGTAAACAATTGTTGGGAAAATTACTTGTGTCATGCACAAAGTAGATGTCCTAACCGACTTGCCAAAACTATAGTTTGTTAACAAGAAATTTGTGGAGTGGTTGAAAAACAAGTTTTAATGACTCCAACCTAAGTGTATGTAAACTTCCGACTTCAACTGTACCACTTTCAGTATAAGATCAAGATTAAATGTAAATTAAAGTTGGGTGAACTATCACTCCCACTTCAGTTCTGAGTGTGACTGTTTGGACTTTACAGAGTTCTATAGAGGGCACACTACTAGTAGGCCTATGCCCTGTCCCAGACAGCAAGCTCAAATATCAGTCACTATCGCTGTGTCTTTCACTGAGGTCGTAAGATCTGACTGCAGGTCATGCAACTGGAGATGGATGGCATGTGGCAGAAATTAAGCACCATGGGCCACCACAAAAAGGAGGTGAAAAGTTATAATGGACGAATGTGAGAAGAGGGGCATTTACTAATAGACAAGACAGTTAATAGACGATCACCAGGTCTTCCTCCTTTGACTTTGATTGAAAAAGTTAAAGGCTTTTGTATATGTATATGTTCAATTGAAAAGCCATTCTGTAAAATGTGCTGCATCCCAACATTTAGTGTCATACTTGCTGAATTTGCAACAGCTTTGTGAGTATACTGATTCATTCCCATTGTTGCTTGGAGCTGCGGTTTAAAGAGTATTCAGTGCCATTGGGACATAGATTAGTGACTGACAGATTGGCACATTTATAGCCACTCAACTTTGTGAGGACAGACAGACAGGGAGTGACCTAGGCTTGGGCGGTATACCGTATTTGCCGTATACCAGGGTATTATAAAATACCGATGGTATGATTTTCAATACAGTCAAGCTTGAGTTATAAGCCACTGCTTATAACTAACTATAAGTTAACTATCTATAATGTGCCAAATCTATTATCTCCAGCTCAGGCCTCCAACTATTTATTTGGTTTGCTAACTTGCTAGCTAACTTGCAAGATTGGTTACAGTAGAGACAATCAACCCCCTCCTGGATGAAGATCCCTGATGCCTATTTTTTATGAAATGTTTTCTTTTGGAAAGAAATAAGCCCCTTATGTGCACTGACGGTAATACCGTATACCCCGGTATGCTACAGGAACAGTATAAAGGTATGAAAATATGGATACCTCCCAACCCTAGAGTGACCCAGTCAGCTATTCAGGCCTGTTAGCCAATACAATCACATCCCTGGCAGTGAATCTGATATGAGTGCTCCGTCTCTCTCTCCCCCTCACACACAACATTTTTGTCCTGTCTGTCTCTCTCTTGGACACTTCCTACTTTATATTTCTCTTTCTATGACTCTTTTTCCCTGACCCTCCCATTTTTTCCCTCTCTCACTCACCCTTTCTTTGTTTCTCAACTTTGTTAGAAGCCGGAGTCTTTCCAAACCAGTAGTAACAAATAGGAACCTCAGGTGGTATGATATCTTAAACTGTCAATGGGTGTGTTTCATAGATTAAAGCAAGTGTCAGACTCTTACCGCAATGAGGTATTTCTCAAGTGGAGCTGCACCAAATTGTGCTACTTTTAACAATTTCCACTGAAGATTTACCAAAAACATATTTACAGGAAAAACTGTGCAGATACAAAGTTCGGTAACAGAATAAAACTGTTACCAAACTTTTTTTACTGTGTAAATTGTTCAAATTAGTCATTGTGCATAGAGTTGTATGGTTTGTTAAACTTTGAAATCAATGGTTTTTGCTTGGAATACATTTTAAAGTGAAAAATCCGTCTCAATGTAATTCCTTTAACGTGGAATTGCCCTATGCTAGATAAATCCACATTCCAGTGATTGCACAAGAATGCAAAGAATCCATGCCAGACTTGTTGGTGAGGTTGAAGTATCCTCTTTCTAGCATAGGGAGAAGCAAATCAATGAAGTGCTCCTTTAAGAGACCATGGTTCTGAGAATGGGTGGGGTCCACATGAGCAGAAACCTCAATGTGCAGAATGCCTTCTGCATTCTACACTACGGAGACATCCTACTGAGGAAATGTGACTCATACAGTTCATGCTAGTGAATCATATCCTCCTGCTGTAGTCTGTGTTGTGTCTACTCTATTACAATGCCTTTAAACTCTGCATCCGCTCACATTGATTATCCAAGCCAGGCTTGAAATATACTACTGACAGAAACAAATTATTCATGAATAAACTCTGAGGCAACTGTTTCCAACAGAAGCTACATTATGACATCACGTGTGTGTCTATTTGAAGTTGTGACATCAACTTCGAGGTCAGTTTGAAGGTTTTTAATGTGGTGCTTTCCAGTGGTGCTGGAGTAGAGAGGCTAAGATTTTCCATAAACACAAAATCCTGATCTGTGCTGATGTCTTTTTTCCCTATTGCTGCTCACTAATCCTCAGGCTTCCTGTTCAACAAAGAAGCAAATTACTATTTCCATTGAAAAATGTACGTTTTGGAAAGGCTACTGGTCTGGTGCAACATTGAGATAAAAAAAACGATGTACAGTATGACCAACCGGAATGACACCATACCTCTAACTTAGCCCCGTATGCATGTTCTAACAAGTAACAACCAATCCACACTCAGTGGCATTATAGGAAAACAGTCTTGCCATGTGACTGGAATGTTCATGCTTCAAAAATGTCCTCAGCTAAGCACATAATGACACATTCAACAAGATGTGGAATTTCGGGAGCTACAACGACATAGTCTTGAGAACACATTACCGTGGATACAGGAATCCCTGGTCTGAAAGGGTACATTATTTGAACAGGCTTCTGCTTCTATGCTGCCTGGAAGGGATCGGCTGAAGGAAACAGACAAATTTCCTGCAGCTTAAGATGGGATGGGGACAGACAGAGAGACAGAGAAAAAGACTCTTTAGGAAAGAATGATTAACTTTTGTTGTGTTATTCTCTCAATCACATTCCTCCCAAAGTTGACCTGGGGTCATCTATATGGTTTGCTTGATTATATTGACAGAGATTTCTGAAAGAGCCCAGAGATCATTATTGGTTCATATAGAGGCCTCAATGGTAATACAGTTATCAACAGGGTTGGGTTCAACTGAATTAAATCAATTCAGGAACTTTTCTGTCCCTTAGAATGTGTAGCATGACATTCCTGGAGTGCTGGATATACTGTACAATGGGACTTCTTGTCAACATCAACATCATCCAGACCAGCATGACCCTGGCAGAGAGAATCTTCCTGGAGTCATGTGAAATAAGGAACCAGGCCATGGGCTATGCAATGTGACCTCCTTAAATGCTTACAGAGCAACTGAGCAATCTATGCAGTTTATGATGATGGAATCACTATAAAAGACCTAAATAAAGATGTTCAGTAGCCATGGAAGTTTGAAACATGATAAACCTTGGCTCATCTCATGCAAAGGAATGGTTTTATAACAATACCATATCTGGTGCAGTCAGTGGCAGACTTACTATTAGGCAACTAAGGCAATTGCCTGGGGCCTCGCATCATCAGGGGCCTCGTGAACTTGCCATAATTTAGTTTAATAATACATAATTTCTCTGTTATCTTGCCCTCCTCCTCCACTTGATGCTTTCCTCCACTTGTGAGTTACCTCCGAGGTACGCTATTAGCAGTAAACGGAGTGGTTTCTGTTTTGTTCCTAAAAATGTATCTTCTGGCGCATCTCAAATTTTTTTTATTTTCTTTGAATTTGGCTCCAGCTTTTGAACGGAGGCTATTACCGATTGATGAGACTCACTCACGGTTTGATGCAAAAAAAGTGAGATGGTTTGGGATGAGTTGGACCGTAGAGTGAAGGAAAGCAACAAGTACTCAACATATGTGGGAACTCCTTCAAGACTGTTGGAAAAGTATTCCAGGTGAAGCTGGTTGAGAGAATGCCAAGAGTGTTGCAAGCTGTCATCAAGGCAAAGGGTGGATACTTTGAAGAATCTCAAATAAAAAATGTGTTTAACACTTTTTTGGTTACTACATGATTATTTACTACATGTTATTTCATAGTTTTTATGTCTTCACTTTTATTCTACAATGTACAAAATATAAAAAAATATGAAAAATCCTGAAATGAGTAGGTGTGTCCAAACGTTTGACTGGTACTGTAGGTATTGGCCAGAATTTATATCCACCATAGAGATGGATAGATATCACTACTTGGAAATAACCCGTTTTTGATTGGACATTGCCATTGAGAGCTTCCACCATTTTGAAGTAGTCAACTGGGTGGAACTTCCTATGGGTTAAGGAAGGATCACATGATCCCATCTAGGTCATCAGGTGGGCTCAGCCAATGAATTCTACTTGTGAGCATTCCATAACTGCAGGTGGCAGTAAATCACCAACCTTGACATTATACCTGTTCAAACAACAAACTCCAGGTGGCAGTATGTACCATTTCAGTTTTTTTACCAACTCATAGAAGTAGTAGAAGAAGAAAATTGAGTACTTCAAAATGGAGATGGCCTCAATGGTGCTGCCCGGTGCTCTCACAGACACCATAATGGGACAAAAGATGAGTTGTCTATGGTCCCTAACTTGAACACCTAAAACTAAATAGAAAACATGTAGAATGTTAATGGACTTATCTATTTAAAAATAACTTCCCTTTTCTGGCCCGCAAGTTGCTTTTGTTTAACAAATGGGTCCGGAACAAAACTGAAATCCCGATGTGACCCTCGGACCAAAATGATTGCCCACTGCTGTTCAATATAGTGATACAAAGACCTTTACTAGTGAAGGGCATTTGACATTTTTTTCGGTTAGCCTTTTCATTTTGGTTCATTCATCTAAAAGAGCTGGCTCCGAAAAGCTCTTCATTCCGTAGCCATGAATGCGTTTAATAGACATGGGCAGGGGCCTCAGACTGGCCTCGGCCTAGGGCCTCCAAATCACTAAGTCCGCCCCTGGGAGCAGTAACATAATCAACAGCTGTTGACCTTCTAGCTAGCTGCATGTGCACCTTTGTCAGCAGAGGATCTCCACTAGCAGTTCCTCTTCCCTATAAATCCAGGGCATGACCCTCTGGGACCCAGTCAGCAGATTGTTAGTCAGCATCACCATGCCAACACTAGTGCTGCCCGGGTCAGCTGTTTGTTCACCCGCACCCTTCCACAATTGCTAATAACCCATCCTCAACCACCAGATTATATGTGATGAAGTGAAAATCTGAGGCCAGCACCCGGCCCCTAGCCCACTAATATAGAAAATGCGCTGTAGTCTACAGTCAAAGACAGCTGAAGATTTAACCCATCTGAACAGTAAGCTACAGTTCCCTTGAATTTCTTTATTTGAAGTCCACATCTTGTGACTGTTGAATTTGTATAGCTCCTCACAATCATCACATATAGGCCTAACATAGCCGGCACTGCCATCATCCTCTTTAAGCCTACCATTTCACCAAATCTTTCCCAAACATTTACTTTTCTGGCCCTCTCTCTGTTCAACTCTCCATTTCACAGCTTTTCTCTAATTAAATTGCGACATTGTCCATTTTGCCTCCGTGGATTGACGCCATTCCCAAAAACATGTGGCGATTGGCGTGTAGACTATTTGGCACGCCTACAGTTAGGCCCTAAAGCTTATAGGCTTACGCACTAATGCCATTTAGCCTAAAATAATTTAAGAAAAACCTAAATGTACCTTATAGATATAAATTGCCCAATAATTATACATTTATGGATTTTTTAAGGTATTTGATTCTCTTTATTCAATCCGCCCTTCATCCACACAATATTTAATGACCCTAAACCCATCTGCCCAGTGGATATAACTGCGGGAACTGCAGGGTATGAGTCAACCCGTGCCTCACTAGCCAACACAACACAAATATGATTCTGTATGTAACTGTGATTAAACACCCATTTGTCTTGAGCTTCCTAAATAGCATAGTCCCTATGTAAATAAATCGTATAGCCTTCTTAAACCTATCGAATTTCATTCTAAACTAATGGGCCATCCTGTCTTATTAACAGCAACATCAAACAAGAGTAGTTCAGTGAATGACGTGACCTTTGTCTTCTGATCAAATCCGATCAATGATCTACATCATTGATTTTGAATCAAACACATACATCTAATTGGCCGCATTTGTGTGGCAGTGTTTTATTTTGTTTACAGAATGCATGGTTGTGCCGCATGCACAACTGCATACAACACATAACGCACACACCCCTTCTCATCTGATCTGTAAAGCCCATGTGCCTGTAGAAACACCAGACTGTCATGGTCAGCTGTGTATGTGAGATGGGCATGCCATGGTGGCACTGACCGCCCTCTTGTGTCCCTCCCTCTGTGTCACTCACACATGTAAACAATACATCGCCATAGGAACAAATGAGTCCCTCTAGAGTTCAGTGGACATAGCCCACTTACATAATCCAGTCATTAAACAGACATACACGTCACACTATCACCTAGCCATATCTATGACTAAAAAGAAAATACATTTTCTAACCTGAGTTCTTTGTATCTCTTCTTAGTCAAAGATATGGCTAACAATCACCAAATGTGAAGTGCAATGTCAGTTCTCTAGGAACAGACAGAATCCCATACTAACATTTGTACATATATTTTTATCTTTACTACCAATTGGTAAATTATTAGTAAAGAAATAGGATACCTTGTGACGCATTGTGCCCATTGCCATCTTCACAAGCCTGACACAAAAGTGGCAGAACATTAAAGGTTGGCATTGGAACTTCACATTTGCCCCAGCCTGGTCTCTCACACTAGATGTGACATAATACATGTACATCTAACACACTCAAATTAGTATAATATTTTAGGTTTGGTTACATAAGACAGAAGGTTACCTAAGGCAAAAAATGAAAGTAAGGTGGTTGGTCAGGATAGGCATATACAGTATAAGGTGAACGTCTAGCAACCCAATGGTTCGTGTTTGAATCACATCACAGACAACTTTTAGCTAATTTAGCATTTTAGCTAATTTGCAAATTTGTAACTATTTATTACTTTTTAGCTACTTTGTGACTACTTAGCATGTTAGCTAACCATAACCTTAACCCTTAAACCTAACTCCTAACCCTTGACCCGTAACCTTAACCCCTAGCCTAGTTAAAGTTAACCACTTTGCTAATGTAGCGTTAGCAATCTAGCCACCCTAACTAACGAGGGCTACAACAAATTGGATTTGTAACAAATCATACGTTTTTGCAAAATTCTTAATATATTGTACGAATTGCAATTCATAACATACCATACGAAATTGATGATGGACGTCATCAAATTAGTACCAATGGAATTTAACACACAGCATCATACTAATTGGAGTATGTATCCCGGATTAACATTTACTATGTTACGTCTACCCCTGAGTCTAGGTTGTTTGCCCAGGCTATGAACGAGCAAGACAATAGAATTCGCATCATGATACAGTATACAACTATCTTATGTTGGACAAAAAGTTATTGTTAATGAGTGATGTGGTTCTCTCCGTCCAAGTGCTTAAGTTGAACAAATTACAGATGTTACCATTTTTTCCCATAAAGTCCTCATTATGAAATGTGTTACTCTTACGTTACTGAGTCCCTTAGGCTGCACGAAGGACGAATTCCACAGCAACTCGAAGGCAACACTTATATCGAAAAGTAGCCGCTTTCCTACAATTCCTGCGGTCTAGTAGAAACTATGGAATATAGACAGACTGTTGTATCCAAACCCTGCTGCGCTGATCTCTGCATCTCACGGACTGCGCGTGACGAAAATTGTGAGGGTAGAGAGTAACATAGCTCCGCCTCCTCACCCACACATCTGGATGTTGATGAATTCAGCGAAATGGACCAGTCCGGACCAGTCGTCCTGTTAGTTGTTCAATGTCTCAAAACTCTTGTCATATCATTCATCTTCTCAAATGTTCTAGCCTAGGTAATATGAACAGGGTTGTCATACTGAGAGAAAATTTGTTTCATATTGGATATTCGTACCTAATATTTGATCTCATCATAATATGGATAAGTTGTTTCCCACTAATTATTTGCCTACTTTAGCAATGTCATCATATTTCCATGCCAACTTAGACGAAACAGTCACATCAGCCTGAGAGGTGCAATGCATGTCTAGGGCCAAATAAATATTGGATCCACCTATTGTGGAACAAGCTAACTCAAGCTTTACTACAACAGTGTACTAACTAGCAGCAACAATCTCAAACCCCCCCAAAAACGCCTTCATCTTCCCCTGATTCAGAATATACAATTTGCATAGTCATGGCACGATTTATGTAAGTTCTATTGAAGGTTGAAAGCCGAAAGAGAAAAAATAAAATTAAAAAAATATAGAAATAAAACTAAAAAGTGAATTTTTCCCCATTCTTCCCTGATTCAGAATGTCAAATTTTTTATTATGTATTTATTTTGGATCCCTATTAGCTGCTACTCTTCCTGCCCTGTTCTGAGCCAATTGCAATTTACCTACGTCCCTATTTGTGGCACATGTCCACATGACTGAACAGTAGTCCAGGTGCGACAAAACCAGGGCCTGTAGGACCTGCCTTGCTGTTAAGAAGGCAGAGCAGTGCTTTATTATGGACAGACTGTTGTATCAATATGTCACCTCATCTTGCTCAATTTCCACATTACTCATTACAACCCTAAACAACCCTACAACCCTAAACCTTTAGTTGAGGTTTAGGGTATAGTGAATGATTTCTCCCAAATACAATGCTTTAAGTAAAACTATTTAGAATTAACTTATTCATTGCCACCCATTCTGAAACCAACTGCAACTGTTTGTTAAGTGTTGCAGTCATTTCAGTCGCTGTAGTAGCTGACGTATATAGTGTTGAGTAATCCACATACATAGACACACTGGACTTACTCAAACCCAGTGGCATGTCGTTTAGTAAAGATTGAAAAAAGTAAGGTCCTAGACAGCTGTAGTGGGGATTTCCTGATTCTACCTGGATTGTGTTGGAGAGGCTTCCAGTAAAGAACACCCTCTGTGTTCTGTTAGACAGGTTACTCTGTATCCACAATATAGCAGGGGGTGGAAAGCCATAACACATACGTTTTTCCAGCAGTAGACTTTGATGGATAATGTCAAAAGTCTCACTGAAGTCTAACAAAACAGCCCCCACAATCTTTTTATCATAATTTTCTCTCAGCCAATCGTTGTGTAAGTGCTGTGCTTGTTGAATGTCCTTCCCTATAAGCGTGCTGAAAGTCTGTTGTCAATTTGTTTACTGTAAAATAGCATTGTATCTGGTCAAACACCATTTTTTCCAAAAGTTTACTAAGGGTTGGTAACAGGCTGATTGGTTGGCTATTTGAGCCAGTAAAGGGGGCTTTACTATTCTTAGGCAGCGGAATTACTTTTGCTTCCCTCCAAGCCTGAGGGTACACACTTTCTAGTAGGCTTAAATTGAAGATATGGCAAATAGGAGTGGCAATATCGTCCGCTATTATCCTCAGTAATTTTCCATCTAAGTTGTCGGAGCGGGGTTTGCCTTTTTGCCCAAAATTTCATTTAAGGTGCTCCAAAGCGTTTAACTATCATTCTTTATATAATTTATCTTTGTTTCATGGTGTAATTTCTTCTTCTTTTTATTCAGTTTAGTCACGTGATTTCTCAATTTGCAGTATGTTAGCCATTCGGTTGTGCAGCCAGAATTAGTTGCCATTTCTTTTTCCTTGTTTATTTTAATTTTATTTTATTTCACCTTTATTTAACCAGGTAGGCTAGGTGAGAACAAGTTCTCATTTGCACTGCGACCTGGCCATGATAAAGCAAAGCAGTTCGACACATAAAACAACACAGAGTTACACATGGAATAAACAAGAGTACAGTCAATAACACAATAGAAAAAAAGAAAGTCTATATACAGTGTATGCAAATGGTGTGAGGAGGTAGGCAATAAATTGGCCATAGTAGCAAAGTAATTATAATTTAGCAGATTAACACTGGAGTGATAAATGATCAGATGATGATGTGCAAGTAGAGATACTGGTGTGCAAAAGAGCCGAAAAGTAAATAAAAACAATATGGGGATGAGGTAGGTAGATTGGGTGGGCTATTTACAGAAGTACTATGTACAGCTGCAGCGATCTGTTAGCTGCTCAGATAGCTGATGTTTAAATTTAGTAATTGAGTCTCAGAGATAATCAGAATATGAATGCCGTCTGTTACTAGCAAATTATTAATTTAATGAACCTTGTTTCTTCTGTTACATATGTTAATGTGGGCTATTTTTAGCACTTTTCTGTTTTTATTGCTTTACTGGGAAGCTTAGCAGAGGTAGACATGCTCAGGTTATTTATGTTAGTGCAGGGTGAGCTGCACACAGTGGACTTCCTGCTCGGGGACACCGCCTCATTGTCAACAGTATAACTCTGGTTCATAGGCACGTGATTACTGCATACAATAGCTGTAGGATCAGCAGAGGCATTTAGGACAGTAAGAGGGACATACATTAGGGTACTTACATGAAGTCTTCCAGCCCCTCTGGGATAATGTACATTTGCTGAAGCATTATGACAACTCAGCGACACAATGGTAGGGCTTAAATGAGCTGGGCTTGTGTCATTGATAAGTCATTGTTTCAACGCAGCCTTAAATTGCTGTGAAAGGATCCAGGAGTCCAAATGATGTGGGTGGATCCCATCCTCCTTATAACATGAGCTTTGTTTCCAGAAGGTATCAAAAGTGTCAATAAATGTAACACCCGCAGAGATGCAATAGTCTCATAGCCAGTTATGGAGGGCTAAAAGTCTGCTGAACCGTTCAATGCCACGATTTAGGGATGGCAGAGTGAGCCAATCAATTCTTTCAAATATATCTTCAGCTGTTCTTAGCTGCCCTTTGTAATGTCATTGAATACCAAATGAACTATGAAAGACTCAATTTCCTGATGCTGGTTTAACATATTTGGGAGCAGCTTATTGATGTTCTGTACTCGTGCTCCTGGATAGCACAACGTTTTTGCTCCAGGGACTGAGACATTTCTCACCATTGAACTGTTCAATACAACAGCCGGAGAAGGGAATTCCCACCCCTCACACAATTCGTTGAGTCTTTCACTGGCCCATGAGAAGCAGGTTAGCATATACCCGCTGCTCCCGGCGATCGGTCCAGAGCTCGTGGCCCTAATCCTACCCCTGTCAGAGCCAATACTTACTCACCGGTGGGTCGGCTGTGCAAGCCACCGGACAGGCTTACTCTGCAAGAGACTTAACTTGTTGTCTGTTATTTATTTATTTTAAATGTAAAAAAAGGAAGATGACAACTGAAGTAAAAAGAAAATGTCATGCTTTTCAATTGTTATGACTTGACTGTTAAGAACTCAATGTTATGCCGTTATGTTTGCACTTTCTATTGAAAAGGATGATGTTACGGAGTCTAGTTGATAGGTATTTGACTAGCCGGACTATTCCCCAGACTCCACGCGTAGGGATTTGTACAATGCTTAACAAGGCTATTGAACTTGACATTGGTGTCTGTCTTTATTCCCTTATCCAACATATCATACTGTAACAGGCAGTGCCCCGTCAGATCGAGAGAGCGAAAGGAGCCGAACTCGACGACGAAGCCGCTGCTGTAGTCAGCGTAGTTGGAGTTAGCACTGCCGTCGCAGACACAGGCAGTCCCAGCGATGAAGGCGCAGGTAGATCAGGCATCAGTGCAGCGAAGCTATTCCTTATGTCAATCTGCTTCGAACCTCAGTCACTCCCATCCATGCCGCTGCTTTCAGTTTCCACAACTTGTGACATGGGACAAAATAACGACATTTCATCAACAAGAAACACCTGTGGATTTTTTCCCATCCGCCCCATATTCAGAATATGTCATTTTCATTGTCATAGGTCTCTGTGGAAGAGCTATGGAAGGTTTAAAGCCCCCCCCAAAAATATTTTGTTACGTTACAGCCTCATTCTAAAATGGATTAAATACTTTCCCCCCCTCATCAGTCTAAACACAATACCCCAGAATGACAAAGTGAAAACCGTTTTTTTGAAATTTTGGGACATTTATTGCAAATAATAAACAGAAATATCTTTGTTACATAAGTATTCAGACCCTTTGCTATGAGATTTCGAAATTGAACTCAGGTGCATCCTGTTTCCATTGATCATACTTGAGATGTTTCTACAACTTGATTGTAGTCCACCTGTGGTCAATTAAATTGATTGGACATGATTTGGAAAGGCACACACCTGTCTATATAAGGTCCCACAGTTGACAGTGCATGTCAGAGCAAAAACCAAGCCATGAGGTTGAAGGAAGTGTCTATAGAGCTCCGAGACAGGATTGTGTTGGGAAAGGGTACCAAAACATTTCTGCAGCATTGAAGGTCCCCAAGAACACAGTGGCCTCCATCATTCTTAAATGGAAGAAGTTTGGAACTACCTAGACCCTTCCTAGAGCTGGCCGCCCGGCCAAACTGAGCAATCGGGGGAGAAGGGCCTTGGTCAGAAGAGAAGTGACAAAAGCATGAAGTGACAGAATTAGAAGTGACAAAAGCATGGATACATTTTTCTGCATAATTTTTGGATAGAAAGTTTCTGATTTTTGCAAAGTTACAAAGACACGGTTGGATCCAAAAATTGCCAATTTGGACTCGAAACCAAATTTCCACCAGTCTAATGTCCATTGCTCATGTTTCTTGGCCCAAGCAAGTCGCTTCTTAGTATTGGGAAAGGATAGTCAGTTGTACAACTGAAATGTGTCTTCCGCATTTAACATAACCCCTCTGAATCAGAGAGGTGCAGGAGCCTGCCTTAATTGACATCCACGTCTTCAGCTCCCAGGAAACAGTGGGTTAACTGCCTTGCTCAGGGGCAGAACGACAGATGTTTACCTTGTCAGCTCAGGAATTCGATCCAGCAACCTTTCGGTTACTGGCCCAACGCTCTAACTACGAGGCTGCCTGCCGCCCCTGCTGTCCTTAGTAGTGGTTTCTTTACAGCAATACGACCGTGAAGGCCTGATTCACACAGTCTCCTCTGAACAGTTGATGTTGAGATGTGTCTGTTACTTGAACTCTGTGAAGCATTTATTTGGGCTGCAATTTCTGAAGCTGGTAACTCTAATGAACTTATCCTCTGCAGCAGAGGTAACTCTGGGTCTTCGTTTCCTGTGGTGGTCCTCATGAGAGCCAGTTTCATCATAGCACTTGATGGTTTTTGCGACTGCACTTGAGGAAACTTTCAAAGTTCTTAAAATTGTCCGTATTGACTGATGTTGATGTCTTAAAGTAATGATGGACTGCTGTTTCTCTTTGCTTATTTGAGCTGTTCTTGCCATGATATGGACTTGGACTTGGACTTGGTCCTATTTGACCAAATAGGGCTAACTTCTGTATACCACCCCTACCTTGTCACAACACAACTGATTGGCTCAAATGCATTAAGAAGGAAAGAAATTCCACAAATTAACTTTTTAACGTGCCCTCTCTTTTTAAGAAGGCACACCTGTAATTGAAATGCATTCCATGTGACTACCTCATGAAGCTGGTTGAGAGAATGCCAAGAGTGTGCAAAGCTGTCATCAAGGTAAAGAGTGGCTATTTAAAGAATCTCAAATATAAAATATATCTTGATTTGTTTAACACTTGTTTTTTAACACTTGTGTTATTTCATAGTTTTGATGTCTTCACTATTATTCTACAATGTAGAAAACAGTCAAACATAAAGAAAAACCCTTGAATTAGTAGGTGTTCTAAAACTTTTGTACTGTATATGAATTTCAACAACAAAATAAAGCAGCAGGATTTTTCTCCATCCTCCCGATTCAGAATATATAATTTTCATAGTCATGCCATGCTTTGTGTAAGCGCTATTGAAAATTGAAAGCCATACAAATAACACAATAACGACATTTCAACATCAACAACAAAAAAGCTGGGAATTTTTCTCTATCCTCCCCTGATTGAGAATATATCATTCTCATAGTCATGCCACAATTTTCTGTAAGAGCTATTGAAGATTGAAATCCAAAATCGTATTTAATTTATTTTCACACAAATAAAGGTAGATTGTTTTCCATCAACCCCTGATTCAGAATATACCATCTTTATAGTCATGGCATGCTTGGTTCAATAGCTATTGACAAGAGAAAATCGAATATCCAAGATAAAAATAATTTTACCCCTGGTGCTTGACCTCACTATTCACACAGTTGCATGTTAAGTGTAGGAGTACACTTGATAAGTTTTAAATGTCTATAAGGATGTCTTCAACATTATTCTAGGTGGAGAAGTATGGGTTGTATAGGTTAAGATAAAGGGTGAAGTGTCTAGGTCTACATGAAAAGTAAAGCCGTCTGATAGTCAAATCCACCCAGGCTAGGTCACAGGAGGGTAAAGTGAGAACAGACATTTCAAAACAAGTCTATACATGCTCATGCAGGCGATGTGCTCTCCTTACCTGACACGCCTTGTACGCAGGGTTATAACTACATATGAGGACATCGAGGTCCGGAGCGTTGTCATTTTTTAAAATTTTCAGCCGTTTTCCTCATGTTAAACCTGTATGTCACTCACTGACTGTCACGTAATTAGTCCATGTCAGTAAACAATTTTTAGATTAGTAAATTAGTCTAGCCAGCAATCTAAACTAGTAGTAATCATGAGCCAATTACCGATCGGGCACGCAGGGCATGTGTTCATGGGCCCTGAACTCCAGGGGGCCCCAATTTATTTTGTTAGTTACTCTCACTCACATATCATATTAACATTGCATAAGTCATGGCAAAATGTGTAGAATTGCAAGGAAATTAGCTGTAAAACTGCAACAAAAAGTTATGTAGAGCTAACTAATTTGTTAACTTTTTGTTAATTAAACAGTTTTTTTGCTAACAGATCCCTCTATGAATAATTAAATTATATTTTTTAATCCCGGTGGTGAGTTAATGTGAGTTCATGTGTAGGGGCTAATTGTATAGCTAATAGGCTATGTGTTTGTAGATCGACTGAGGTGAATGAAGCTCCAGCAACCAATGTGATAATTGCTGGGGTTATTTTTGCTTGTTTTTTCTGTTCTCCAAATAGCATTTTAGAGTTTTTAAATGATATAGAAATGCAGTAAATTAGCTTCAGTGAGCCACCTGTTTGGACCTCACTAAAACTCAGACCCTGGTTATGGCCATGCTTTTATGTACCACGCCCAATGCATTTCCGGTATTACCACCTGTCATTGGAATGCCAACCATGCATAGATAGACACCCACCTTTAATGATAGATAGTCAGAAAGAAGCAATCCTCATCTCAACAGTCCGTAAGGTACACTCTATCCTGTTGCTACAGGCTACCTGCCAGTGTAAATCTAGCTCATATACAAACATGCTTATGCCAGTTGTGATAATGGATAATCATTTTGTTGCGACTGGGTCAGTTAATGCACATTACAGGAAGATGTCCCTCAAAGCATAGGCCTACTTAGGCACCTTGCCGTTCTCCTTAAAACAGTAAAGTGATCAATGACAAGGAGTGGGCCACAATGCTTTAGCTCAGCGGGTTAACACATTCTTGGGGCACACAGACGATTCAAGTTCAAAGTCAGTCAATCACACAGGCAGACTGGCTAACAAGAGCAAACATGACTCTCCAAATATAAATGTTTTATGTGGTTGTCCTAACCCATGATATATTGAAGAATGCGGCTCTTATACAGCCTGTGATGGGATCTGTATTTGGAACTTTAGTTTCAATGCTCCTCCAAAAGGTACAATAGTTTAGCTTCCAAATTTGATTAAAGCTGAATAGATTTTTCAGCCGTGGGTGTGCAAACATTGAGTCATGCTGACTGCAATCGTTATCTCTCACACATCCGGCATTTAACTAAGTCGATAAAAACAGACTATAACCCTTAATCAGTTACCTTTATTTCGATTTTTAAAGAACGGAAAATTAAGCGAACCCAGATGATGATAAGACTGTGGCGTGGATTAATTATTACAAAACAATGACCATGTCAACAAATACAGCAAATGTTTTTGGAACAGTGGAGGTTTGCTAAAGGATAACCTATGCCATGCACAGGCTTCTACCACACCTGTGAAGGAGACTGCGTAAAGGGAGAACTGTCAAGAACAGCTGTGGGTTTGAATGAGTCAGCAGTAGTGGCTTCAGCCCCGGATGTTTTCGGTCCAGCCCTGAACCTTTTGATGGTCAAAAATATATAGATTTTATATAGATTTCTTCAGTCTGATATGAGTTTCCATAACCACAGATCACTTGCACTATTCAGTATATAAGAAAAAAAATGTTTACTGACAAACTTATGACAAAAATAAACAATACAGAATACCGTGTTAGGCAGGTAGCCTAGCAGTTAAGAGTGTTGGGCCAGTAACCTGAAGGTTGCTGGTTCAAATCTCTGCGCTGATTAAGGGAAAAAGCTGTTGATGTGCCCTTGAGCAAGGAATATAACCCTAGTTGCTCTGGATAAACGCATCTGCTTAAATGTAGTAGGGTTGTCACTACTTAACAAAGTCATAGATATGGCTAAACCCCACCCATTTCCACAATTCATATTTTTTAAATCAGATTTTAAACCTAACCGTAACCACACGGCTAACCTTATGCCTAACCCTAACCTTGAATTAAGACCACAAAGCACATTTGTGTAGCCAATTTTAACTTTGTGGCTGTGGATTCTGACTTTCTGGCTGTGTTACATAATGGAAACCCAGTAGTAGGCACTGCAAGAAGCCTTTGGAGTGACACGGTACATGCTGTGATATGTCCCTGGTTAGATGTCAATGTCATCATTCAACAAAACGCCTGTCTGTAGTATAGCACAAAGCATATGGCTATTCAGAACTTCTTCCGAAAGAGAGGCAAAAAAAGCTACCAGGTTGAGCACAAGCAGGCAGTGGTGGAGAGGGCAGAACATGTTCCAGTCTGCGATAGCAAAACAGTCCTGTAGTTTAGCATCTGCTTCATCTGACCACTTTTTTTATAGACCGAGTCACTGGTGCTTCCTGCTTAAATTTTTGCTTGTAAGCAGGAATCAGGAGGATAGAGTTGGGGTCGGATTTACCAAATGGAGGGCGAGGGAGAGCTTTGTACACGTCTCTGTGTGTGGAGTACAGGTGACCTAGAATTGTATTCCCTCTGGTTGCACATTTAACATGTTGATAGAACTTAGGTAGAACTGATTTAAGTTTCCCTGCATTAAAGTCTCCGGCCATTAGGAGCGCCACCTCTGGGTGAGTGGTTTCCTGTTTGCTTATTTATACAGCTGACTGAGTGGGGTCTTAGTGCCAGGATCTGTCTGTGGTGGTAAATAAACAGCCACGAAAAGTATAGCTGAAAACTCTCTAGGCAAGTAGTGTGGCCTGCAATTTATCACAATATACTCTACTTCAGACGAGCAAATCTAGAGACTTCCTTAGATTTCGTGCACCAGCTGTTGTTTACAAATATGCACAGACCGCCCCACCTCGTCTTACCGGAGTGTGCTGTTCTATCTTGCCGGTGCAGCGTATATCCCGCTAGCTGAATATCCATGTCGTCATTCAGCCACGATTCCGTGAAACATAGTATATCACAGTTTTTGATGTCCCATTGATAGGATATTTGTGATCGTACCTCGTCTTGAAGGAGTTCCCACATATCCTGAGCACTTGTTGGCTGCTTTTCCTTCACTCTGTGATCCAACTCATCCCAAACCATCTCAATTGGGTTGAAGTCGGGGGATTGTGGAGGCCAGGTTATCTGATGCAGCACTTCATCACTCTCCATCACTCTCCTTCTAGGTAAAATAGCCCTTACACAGCCTGGAGTGGTGTTGGGTCATTGTCCTGTTGAAAAACAAATGATAGTCCCACTAAGCGCAAACCAGATGGGATGGCGTATCACTGCAGAATGCTGTGTTAGCCATGATTGTTAAGTATGCCTTGAATTCTAAATAAATCACAGGCAGTGTCAAGAGCAAAGCACCCCCACACCATCACACCTCTTCCTCCATGCTTCACGGTGGGAACCACACATGCGTAGATCATCCATTCACCTACTCTGCGTTTTACAAAGACACGGCGGTTGCAACCAAAAATCTCAAATTTAGACTCAAGGACAGATTTCCACCGGTCTAATGTCCATTGCTCATGTTTCTTGGCCCAAGCAAGTCTCTTCTTATTATTGGTGTCCTTTAGTAGTGGTTTCTTTGCAGCAATTCGACCATGAAGGCCTGATTCACGCAGTCTTCTCTGAAGAGTTGATGTTGAGATGTGTCTGTTACTTGAACTCTGTTAAGCATTTATTTGGTCTTCCTTTCCTGTGGCGTTCCTCATGAGAGCCAATTTCATCATAGCGCTTGATGATTTTTGCGCCTGCATTTCAAGAAACTTTCAAAGTTCTTGACATTTTCCAGATTGACTGACCTTAATGTCTTAAAGTAATGATGGACTGTCGTTTCTCTTTGCTTATTTGAGCTGTTCTTGCCAGAATGAAAGACTTTCCACAAATCAACTTTTAACAAGGCACACCTGTTAATTGAAATGCACTCCAGGCGACTATCTCATGAAGCTGGTTGAGAGAATGCCAAGAGTGTGCAAAGCTGTCAAGGCAAAGGGTGGCTAAGAATCTCAGTATAAAATATATTTTAATTTGTTTATAACACTTTTTTGGTTACCACATGACTCCATATGTGTTATTTCATAGTTTGGATGTCTTCACTATTATTATACAATGTAGAAAATAGTAAAAATCAAGAAAAACTCTGAGTAGGTGTGTCCAAACTTTTGACTGGTACTGTATGTGTTCCAGAATAGAGAGTGTTCCAGAATAGAGAGACCCAAAGTAGCTACTGTAATTGAGTACTGGCAGTGTCTGCTGTGGCAAGTGCAAGTTTCCTGAAAAAGATCTAATCTCTCAATGTTCATCTCAAAGTGCACCAAATTCATGCATTTAGCTGTTGAAATTCCTTTTCTCTTGCTGGGGAAGGACGTCTCCGGACCCCCCTACTGGTTTTGGGCTAAGCCCCCAATGTCTTCAAATCCTAGAAATTTCCCTGGTCAGCAGTGGGATGTAGATCTAGCCTGACATAGTGATTCTGGCCCAGACAAAAGCTGATTCATGTTATCTCACACACAGATGTGGAAGAGAATCAATGGTGCGGTTGTGCCTCAGTCCCATTGTTGAGATTTTCTGAATCCCAAGAGTAGAGTGAACAAAATGGAGGATATTAAATAGGATACAGGGAGGAGAATTTGCCAAAATCTAACTGTCTGAGTGTGGTAAAAGCATACTATAAAGATGGATGGCCATATTGAGTATAGAGCTAATAAATTCTTCAGTTTCTTATTACATTTGTATTTGTTATTGGGCAAATTAGATGTATGGATTATTCTTGATTTCAGTTTCTGTCAAAGAGCTTGAGGGAGATAAATAAAGCTGTGTCTATCTATCTATCAAATAATCGCCATGGATGACTGGACCATTAAATAATGAAGTAAGCTACATGCCACCCAATAAAAGGCTGTGAAATACTACCATCGGGTGGTGAGGAAAGACAAACTGATGTGATAGTTGTTAGAAGATAGGGCACCAGTAGGTGGCAGTGTTGTTAAAGAATAAGATTGGCTCAGCGATGCGAACGATGAGACATCTTACTTGGCTTTATGGTTTTTATTTTACAAATGAAAGTTTACGCTACAGATTTTGCACAAATGTGATTTCCTTGTGCCGGGCAGAGTTCATGCTCCACCTTAGCCAAAACAAAATTATATCTAAAAGATTATGATATGAGGAACGAGAGGATTGTCGGTGAGCTTTGATTTTCTAAAGACATTTATTATAGACTGATACTGTTCACAGTTATACCATAAACCATGTAATAACTTATAATAGACTTATACAGTTTTATATTCCTAAAGATTTGAACTTTCTCCTTGACTAGTTGGTAAGAAAAACAAGAACTATAAAATATCCCTATCGGTAAACACTCTAGTGAGTCTGCTGGGTCGTTCTACGAAATAAGTCCCTTTTGGGTAGTGCAACTTGGTCCCCCCCAAAAATAATATTTTATTTCACCTAATTTTAACATTCTGTAATGTAACAGGGTTGACGATTTCATCTTAAATCAGCCATAAATCCCCTCGTGACATGAGGAATGGAAGCTTGTTGTGTGCAACAGGAGGAGCAATTGAAATCAAGCTATACAAAAATGTGTAATTGTCAATCTATGGGTAACAAGTTTGACGTGTTATGCTTGACCCACTCAGTATTTCAACACAAAAAAACTGAATTTACATTATGATTTAACTATTAGATGTTCAATGTTTTTTTTTAAAGTAACAGTTTCACCATATGAACACAAGAGTTCAGTTCACGTAACAGGGTTGACCTTAAAATGAGGGACACCGTTTTTTTAAAACCTAAAAATGAATCACTAATCACATGAAGAAATGACTTTGTCGAAGCAACCAAACAGCTAGGGCTTTACAATGATGGTGACAACTTGGAGAAATGTTGGGGTTAAGTGGGTTAAAATCTTCCTAGAAGTCACAGAGGGTGCATAGATTTGGCACTTTAGCAAGTATTGATTCATATAAAAAAAAAGGCTTTTAAAATGTTAGATTGGTGCACAATTTAGACTTAAAATATCAAAGGGACGCAAAAGGGACTCATTTCGTAGAACGACCCAGCTGCTGTCCTTATAGCTACTGCATATGTCTGACTATGGGAGAGCTAGTGTTCATTGTCCCTGTATAGTAGGCCTAAACATTGAAAAGCAAAACCCACCAGTCTTATTTCAGTGTTTCACAGTGTTTCACATAAACATCTGCCTCACAGCTATGTCTCATACGTAGTTTACTGTCTGTCTTTCTTTCCTTTCACAACATGTCTCCTCTATACACCTGCGTTACAAAAGTCACATGATCCAGGTGGAGTGTCATTGAGCACAGAGCTTTCACCTGAGAAAGGCAACCTTTCAAAGCGTTGACCCAGATATGACACATTGCTCTAGTTAGCCAAACTAACAACAGTAATTAAAAATAAATGTGCCAATTAGCATCCTGGCAATTGAAAATAGTTTAGCCCATTTTCCCATCCATGACATAACCCCTTTCAATCCCCATTAGAAAGGAAGGAACTTTTAGTTTTTCTCCCCTATATATGTTGGGTTTCTTGAAAGGCCCTTAGAATAAAATATATTACATGAGGGCCACACTTCCCAAAGTCTCACTGGTGAAGCTTGTTCATCACTTGCAGCACATCTTCTAGTATGGACGGCCCCAAGTCAAGGTTCAGGACAAAAGACGAGTCTTCATCGACCCCTGGAGGGACCTCCACTGGGGGACAAGGAGCCTGTTGGGGGGCCGTGTTCAATTCGGATCCATCCGACCCCATCGTTAACCCTCCCTCCTCCTTTTCCTGCTCCTGCTTTACCTCTTCTTTGTGGTGCAACCTGTCATCCTCCATTACCTCCACAACATCCAGTAAAGGCAGGAAGAGGGACCTCTGGTTTCTGGAAGCCTGGGGATGGGTTCTGGCTTTGGCGGCATGTGAATCCATCTCTTCTGCCCTGAGGAGGCGTGGGGGCTTGGGTGGAGGTGGGGGGGTCTCATTGGGGGTGATGTTGGAGTAGAGGTCCTGGTGGCTTTGAGAGCTGTGGAGGATGAGACTACCAGTCCGCTGGAAGGTTGCGAGGTCGCCGAAGACATCCCCGTGGGCATCCAATCCGATGTGGGAGAGGTGGCGGAAGTCACCTAAGGGTAGGCTAATCATGTTGACTGATAGCAGCTCACGGCGCTTCTGCTTGCGGGGCCAGCGCATGCTGGCTGATTTGAGGTATAAGGTGGTCTTCAGAGGCATCTTGGACTTAATGGCGTGTACCGTCAGTGAGTTCAACACTTTTAGGCTGAAGTGGAGGTCACTCAGTTGAAGGGTCCAGTTGACCTTTAGGCAGCTCTGAACATGTGAGGACAAAAAAACAAAGTTAAGAAAACTCACTTCAAATGATTTGATACTCATTCTTGTGTTTATTTTTTATTTTGGCATTTCATAGCTACACAACCTAATAATGCCAATGCTAAACAACCTTTGCCACAATTGTTATGATCATCATGATCATTTGCCACGATTGTCATGAAATTGGATTCCAGGTTGAGATGGGTAGCTAGCAATGGCCTTATATGGACTGGTAACTGCAGCCATGACTGTATAATAAAATAACCTGTTTTTCTTGTATGCATGTCTAAACAAACACACTGTAATAATATTCTAACTTCACACACATAGCTTGCAGCACAAAGGTTTTGTCATGGGTGTGATGTTAATCTAGTAAGAATTGATGCCTAAACAGTGCTGAATGCTGAATTATTTGTCTCGTAGAAGGAAAAGTCTAAAAAAACTATTGTACTGGAAAGTGAACACTGAGGCACATTAGTCTGTTAATAAGTAACCTTGGAGACTTGTTTTATTTCAGGGCCATTACTTTTATCTCTGACCTGACCTGATAAAAATGCTTTTTTCTTTGACTGTTGGTGTTTCTGTGATTGCTTTAGCTTTGGTTTCACTCGTTGTCATCGTTCACACGATGTTTATGTGTCTAAAGCTACTTGAACTTATGAGACAGTGTTGCAATCATGGCTTGTTGTAACTGGTAGTATCACATTTCTTCTCGTGAAGAAGACGAGTGTTTTTCCCCAGGGCAGTGTTTCCTGTTACCTGTAATGGAACAATACCTTGAGAATTCTAAGGACAATTGTTTACTCCTGACTGGAAGACAACCTGGTTAGGGACTTTCCTAATTTGCCTAAAATGTGAAGTTGATGCTGTCTTATTTGTATTTTATAGTCATAGCAAAAAGCATCTGAGGAAAATGCTGCTGTTAAGGAATTTGGCCTATTTTTCAGACAATGTTGAAATCCCCAAGGTGGGCTGTTTGTCTGTATAGTTAGTACAAGGTTTTATAATCTTCCTGATAGTTCCCATCATGGATCCTCAACAATTTAGTTCCAATGGATCTACAATTATTTCGTTTTTACATCTAAGATTTGTATGGGGCTTTAAAGAGACAGCCATGAGGACAATGTGTCAGAGATACTGCCTCAGGTAAGCTGAGGTAGCTGGCACGATTCAAATGAACAGTAAAACAGCCAACTTGTTATGTTATGTGCAGATTGAAATAATAATTTATTTGGACAATTAGTTGGTCCACTGACACTAAGTCAAGACGTGAACCACTAACTAAAGCCATTACAGTATATAGGCCACACATTGTTTGTTCATTCACTTATTGCTTAAAAGTCTTAAAAGCTTACCGGTGTCTATCTTTGTTTCCACACAAGTGAGGTGATCAGGAAGCAGTCTTGCTCTGCATTCTCAGTATATTTGCTCTTCTCGCTCTTCTCTGCAGTTTTTAGAACATACAGCTCTCTAGACGTTCCATGTGCGAAAAGCGCCCTTGTCTCTGAAACACTGACATGGTCTACTACCCTAAAGCACAGACACAAACTGAGCTAGACTGCCTTATCAGCTCACCTGTGTCTCTGGGTTGTGTTAGTTTAAAGTGATAAACCTTTGGTCCCTCCACCCTGATTTATCAATATCTCTGTCTGTGTGTCTTCTCTCTTGTGACTATCTTCTCTCAGGTAGTCCTCTAGTCCCAATAATCTCTGGAATAGAGGGTCAGCTCTTATTGTGGAGGTGTGACAAAAGAGGAGGGGTGTATGACGCTCAGGTGAACTCTTCACTGCTAGGGTTTCTTCAACGAAGGTAGGGAAAGGGGGAAGTGTTCTAGATTATATCACTTGCCCTGTGGGTCTCAATTTACTGTTGAGAGTTAGAATATTACAATACACAAGGTGCAATTTGGTAGTGCATCAGCAGTTTTTCTCTCTAGAAAGTTAGTTTAGCCAGCTACCTACACGTGGTAGTCATCATGGCCGAATAACTGACCAGGCTTGCAGGGCATGTGCCCAGGGGCCCTAACCTCTAGGGGGCCGACATTGATTTTGTTAGTCACTCTCACTCAGATATCATATGAACATGGCATAAGTCATGGAACAACGTGTAGAATTGCATGAACATTTTGCAGTTTTAAAGCTAATTCATATTCACCCCATTGCACAATGAGTAGAATTGCATGAAATTAGTTTTAAAATTGCAAAATTTTATCTCTGCCCCATGGCAAAATGTGTAGAACTGCATAAAATGTGCTTTAAAACCAAAACGTTTTCTCTACGCCCCATGGCAAAATGCATAGAATTGCGGGAAATTAGCTTTAATAAAACAATTTTCTTTCTCTCTGCCATCGAGGGGTACCACTAAAATGTTATACCCCAAAAAGCTAGGGCCGGCCCTCCCTCCTCTCCAAACACACACCACCTCTGTTTGCTCAATCCACTCGGTATTCATGAAAAAGTTATTCTCTGCTCAGCTTGCCATAATTCAATGTTCAGCTTGCCATAATAGTCCTAAAGGTGAATTATGTAATTCATCTCTCACTACAATGATAATGGTATGCTACAAACACTGACTCAGAGCATCTTATATCATGCACTGATAAATGTCTTTCTCATTTTCTTGCCAATTTGTGGATTTGAGCATTATTATAGACTTTTATGGTTGTTTCTGAATTGTGCTTTTTCAAGGCGCACAACATTTTGGTTTGCGAAGTAAATTATCAGTCTGGTCCTAGACTTTTACAGGTCATGACCAGTGGAAAAATGTACCCCTCCAATATTAAAAAGGAATTGCATTACTAAATCACCAGCTGAACACCTTTATTTCTTAGAGGCGGCTGTTAGGTACACATGGTCAGGGGACTTGCATTCCAAACCCTGTTTGCGTCTCACATTCATTAGATAAGGACTTGTTGCATAATCAGCTTGATCTAATATGCAAACAAACTCTCTTTCTCACACCTAAAGAACATGCCGTCTCTCTGAAGGGTATCAATCTAATATCAACCAAAATGAATATATAACCTACCATTTAAGGACCGTTTAGATTCTATATGCATTTCTCCTTAGCAGCAGAAGGAAGGAGATGAGCAATGCCAAATGAATCTGAAGCTTGTGAAAAATGCACAGAGCACTATGAGAGGCAGATTCTCACACATTGCACTCCATAGACCTGCTGTAGCCAATATGGAATGCCAATCACCAGATAAGCTCTTTCTTTCACTTCTGTCAGTTACTGCTTTTGTGGGCTGTGGAAAGAGAGCAAGCAAACAACCAAATAACAAAACTTACTTTGCCAGTGACCAATGTTCCCTCTCATTTTTTTCAGCACTGAGCAAATTTCAGGTCTGCTGAGGCAAACTTGAATGTTGTGAAAATTCTGTGCAACTTCCAGCGCGCATTTACTGTGAACACTGTACCCGCTTTAAGTTTCAATTTTAACAGTGTTCAAGTAGGTTACTGTGGCTAGTTTATCATAATGTAGGCCTACCAGAGTGGCCTACCATCAAAAACAATGGAGAAAATGCATCCCATAACATTTTAACATGGAAATAGCTGTTCTATCATTCAGCCTACAGTAGCAGCCAATGTGTGGTGTTCAATGTAGGCCAACAAACATGCAGGGCTTGACATGAACCTGTTAATCCACTTGTTCTTCAGACAAGGAGGTGACTGAAAATGTTTTTGTGATGTTTGATGCAAGAAACCACTTTACAAAATAAAATGCATTATTATTCCCATACCATTATCAGAATCAGACAAATGATGCTATCCTCTTCATATTGGCTATTTAGCTTATTCAAGCCTAAAAATAAAACAGTGCTCCTTTAAGACCCCAAAAAGCTCTTTACCTGACTCGCTTTTCAAAGATATCTAGAGATGTACACATTTTGTGCTCTTGTAGAAAGCCATCACTCCCCTATTGCTGACTACAAAGTATATACAGTGCATTCGGAAAGTATTCAGACCCCTTGACTTTTTCCACATTTTGTTATGTTACAGCTGTCACGACTTCGACCGAGGCAGGCTCTCCTTCCCGTACGGGTGGCGTTCGGCGGTCGTCGTCACCGGCCTATTAGCTGCCACTGATCTTTTTCTCCCCCCCTCCCTATGTGGTTATTGGGTTCACCTGTGGTGTATTAGGGTTAATTAGTTGGGCTTATTAGTCAGCCGGCCCACATGTTTCTTTGTGCAGGATTGTTTGCTTGTAAGTAGTGGTGTTGTTTGTGTGCTACGTGTTTCTGGACTGTGTTCCTTTTCCCCGTGTCTGGGGTTGGTTATATAGTACACCCAGTGTATTAATAGGGTGGACTAGATGGTCCGTGTTCATTAAAGAACATTTTGGATTTGGCACCTGCTGTTTCCTGCGTGTTGACTCCACACTCCGACACCCAGGCCTTACAACAGCCTTATTCTAAAATTGATTAAATTGTTTTTTCCCCTTCAATCTACACACAATAGCCCATAACAGTTTTTTCGAAATGTTTGCAAGTTGTGTAGAGGCACAGATCTGGGGAAGGGTACCAAAAAATGTCTGCAGTATTGAAGGTCCGCAAGAACACAGTGGCCTCCATTATTCTTAAATGGAAGAAGTTTGGAACCACCAAGACTCTTCCTCGAGCTGGCCGACCAGCCAAACTGAGCAATCGGGTGAGAAGGGCCTTGGTCAGGTAGGAGACCAAGAACCCGATGGTCACGCTGACAGAGCTCTAGAGTTCCTCTGTGGAGATGGGAGAATCTTCAAGAAGGACAACCATCTCTGTAGCACTCCACCAATCAGGCCACACGTTTGCAGGAGGAATACAGTAGATTGGAACATTGCCGTCATAAAGAAATAGCATTTGATGAGAAAACATATAACACAAAAACACAACTGGGCTATTTTTATTTTAGGATTTATTGAGGCCTTAAAAAATACATGATACCAAATGTGCAACATACTATAGGATTTGTCACAAGCAACAATTTAGTAACATAGACAGAGGACTGTATGTACAGTAGTGAATGTAGCTACATCAAAGTGCAATTTGTTTGAATGTCTCCAAATGATATTTTACTGTAAATACACTATGACATCAGTACTGCAGGCACATCAAATACTGTAGCCACGTCATATTATATAATCAACAATTAAATTACACCGACATATGTTCTAGAGAAAAAGCATACAGTATATCCTTACCCAAGTTATCACTGACCATAGACACCCCTCCAATCAACAAACACACAGTGAATGCAATAGTACAAGTCTAACTGACTGGTGAAAACACTCATGCATTGTTGCAGCGAGACCAAGTGGTTAGTAACAACTTTCACATGATGGTGTCCTTGTTTAGACACCAAACCAGTGTTGACCCAACGCCTGTCATGGTCACCACAGAGAAGCCCACCTTCTCCAGCTTGTCCAGAACCACCCGGGGAGGCTCGTCCACATGGTACTCCCAACTGGAAATGCAATGATCTCGTTATTATTTGCCTGAGAACACATTGCATTAGTACCATACATTTGCACAATGTAAATCCATGGCAGCTGAAGGTTTTACATTTATAAACCAACACTGTGGTGTTTGGGTATTTGTTGTAAATTCATACAGAAATTCAGTAAATGGAGTAAGCATAGTTAGGGCCATGAAGTAATAACACTAAGGAATTTGTATGCCCTTTGAAGGGTATGTTGTTAACACATTTTTTACACTACACATTTTCTGTAGATTCTGAGCTTCTTTTTTAAAAAGCAGTAAATTATGCAAATTACTCACAAGTTGTTCCCCAATTTGTTTGTCTTTCTGGCTCCTAAGTAGTTTATTATGGATGGGTCTGAAAACTCATCACCAACCATTGTTGGACCCGTCACCTAAAGCACAGTGATAACGCAAGGCCAACTTCATTTCCAATGCCCTCCCAATTGGACTGCAACATGATTTGTTTTCTATGACCAATTACTGTATATCTTGTACAAATTGTAGAAATAAAGCAAGGTAAAAGATGTTTGTCACAACTCATCTTTACATTATATTGACATAATTGTGCTGCTCTACTTAATTAAACCAACACATTGTTGAAGACATACATGTCTCTCTCAACATATGCAAAATCAATGGTGAAAATAGAAAATAGGCTACTGACCAGGCGGAGTAGTGTGTTGATGAGAAGATATGGCATCCTTACAAAGCTTCCCAGATGTTGGACGTTTTGCTGTCTCTCTGTGTGGCTAAATAATGTTCTGTGGTTTGGGGATGCTTCAGGTGATGGAGCTGGGTGAGGTGTGTGTGTACTGACTAAAATCAGCAATTTCCTGCAACACAGATACTATCTTTAATATCCTCAAGGCTGTGCTACAGAAAAAATGACAGACAGATTTAACAAACTCTGTCTGTAAACTTGTCATTCTGTGCAGACTGCAGAGCAATATTAATGGACATTGGAAAACATGTTTTTCTAGAACCCTTTCATTTCACGCAACAAATTAATCAATGGAATCACTACAACTATGGGAGTCTGTTGGGACATGGGGCTGACTTGTTACCAACTATGGGAGTCTGTTGGGACATGGGGCTGACTTGTTACCAACTATGGGAGTCTGTTGGGACATGGGGCTGACTTGTTACCAACTACAGGAATTCCTCCACAGAGTTGCAGCAGACAAGTTTTTTCAATTAACCTCCGTCTTGCTATGCTTTCGTACTTAAAAATGTTTTTTTGTCGGTGGTTTTATTTGATTGTTTTATTAAACAATTATTAATTAGCAAACAAATAAAACAACAGAAGACAAACATATGTACATGGTACGAGTTTAAGAATTTACATTTTATAAGTATCAACGCATAGCGACTCGGAGGTTCATTTAAAAGACTTTAGTCTGCGCCCAACTCCGTGGAGGAGTTGAGGTACTTGGCAAATATTAGTATCCTAAAATGTATGATAAATGCCCAAAAAAAGAAGAACCTTGCCTATCGTAAGACTGATTTATTTGCGATAATAAATAAAATAACTGGGAAACATAATTTTTGGTTGCATAATCTATCATTTCCCAAAAGGGTCCTTGCTATCTGGAATCCTTGGGACTTTTAGGAACCTGTATGGAAACGTTGTTCCCCGAGGGAATTATTATTAATCAACACATTTTAGGGAATCCTGCATTTGTGATTCTTCCCAGAGAGGAAGAGGAAAAGAGAGGCCCAACTGGGTGGAAAATCTGTCTCCCTCCAACAAGAAAGGAGTTGTTGTAAGGACGTCAGTCAATGAGAGTGTTGAATTTGGTGAACAATTTTTTTGGGGCTTATTTGAAATAAACAGTACCGTCTCCCAAAATGAGTACCGGCACCTATTTCAGTCCAAGTCAAGCACTGACAATATGTCAGTTTGATGGAAACACATCTCTGGTGGGAAAATGCGCATATTGTTCTGTGCAGATTATAAAATATTATTATGAAAATCTGTTGCAAATTGGATGGAAACCTAGCTAATGTCAGGAGTAAACATGTTGCCTAAAAAGCTTGTTGGTGAAACCTAGCCAATTTAGTGGGTAATCTTTTGGGAAGATAATTAAATGTCAGTGCAAATGTAAGACCTCCCAACTGAAATACCAAATTGATTCTGTATTGACCAAACATATTTTTAAACAATTGAGCTTAAGTGTGTCATCAAAATCCAACACTTCCAGACCTCCTTCAGATCTTTTATTTGAGAGTATAGACTTTTTTAATTTGAGAGATGTAGCAGTGTGATGTTGTTCCCCTAGATTACGCACCAAATTGCACACAAGGACCAATTCAAATAGGCTAGGTCAAGAGGGGATGTTAATAATCTGGTAATAATAATAATAATTCAGTGTATTTTTTTATTTAATTACAGCTGCATAGCTAATGTTTTTATTTGGTGTACAAACACTTTTTCATACCAATATTGTACATACAAGTGATTGTAAAAGTTTTGTATATTTTGGTTTGGCCCATCGCGGGTTATCTGTATCCCCATACCACTTTATCATTCTCTTTTGCCTGACCCTCGGCTAGCAAGGTATGTTGTCCTTGGCTCCGAAACTGTTTAATATAAAACCGTCATAAGGTTATACAATGTACTGTTTTGCAACCATACGTTTGTTATAGCGTGGACAGTGTAGGAATTTATGTTAACAAGTTTCACAGAGCTCACTGACTGGGGTATCTGTTGTAACTTCTAAGTACTTGTGACAGTGGTTGAGTGAGTGTACATGTGCTCGCGCAGGTGCCGGATAGCTGTGACTGCACCAAGGGTAACGTGTGTGTTGTCTCTTCGTGTGCAGGTATGTCTTTTATTTTGTCAGAATTATGTTCTGTATAGTTTTACTTGTATATGCTGTTGTGCAGCGAGTGTGCACGCAGCACCTGTTAATTCCTTTTGGCGCTCTTTTGCCTGACACTCGGCTAGCAAGGTGCCGGATAGCTGTGACTGCACCAAGGGTAACGTGTGTGTTGTCTCTTCGTGTGCAGGGCAAATAAAAAGATTTCAACGAGCAGACCATCAGTTGTGGCAGCGTCTTCATTAAGAATTACACAACGCAGAACGAACCACGCTACAGAGACTTAATTTTACAGATGAAGTCAAGAAAGATCTTGTTAATCTCTAAAAGTAGAGTGATTTACAAATAAAGACAACAAGGGGTACACAAGACAGACAATCCCTCTGCCTTGGACAGAAGCACTCTCCCAAGTATAGATAGATCACTTTGTATCCAGTTATTAAAATATGATCTTGATTTTCTACATTTTAGGAGAGAAATGTTGTCTGCCTGAGTGATTTTTAGATGTATTCCTAAATATTAAAAGTAGTTCTATGAGAGGAATATTTTCTATTCCTTTATCATCCGAGTCATAAAAACATAAGATTTCACATTTAGAAACATTCAGTTTGAATCCAGACGCAATAGAGAATGCAGTGCTGGCATTAAGGGCATGGTCTTTGTCATTAAAAAAAATAGTAGCATCGTCAGCCAGCGGGGAAATTTTGATTTCTCTGTCAAAAGTTGTAAAGCCATTATTCAGAATATCTAGAGATAAAGTCCCACTACCAAAATTTGATATTTTAGTATCACAAAACTATTTATATCTCTGTAAAACATGCAAATGACTTTGATAACATTTTCACCAAAACCAAACATGTTCAGATACCGAAAGAGAAAATAATGTTCAATTGTGTCAAAGGCTTTACAAAAGTCTAGAAACAAAATAACAGCATCTGAGTCAATTGCTTCTGAATAGTCCATAAGGTCCTAGTGTAACGGATGTGAAATGGCTAGCTAGTTAGCGGGTACGCGCTAGTAGCATTTCAATCAGTTACGTCACTTCCTCTGAGACTTTAAGTAGGGTTGCCCCTTGCTCTGCAAGGGCCGCGGCTTTTGTGGAGCGATGGGTAACGACGCTTCGTGGGTGTCAGTTGCTGATGTGTGCAGAAGGTCCCTGGTTCGCGCCCGTGTCGGGGCGAGGGGACGGTTTAAAGTTATACTGTTACATTGATGCTGTTGACCCGGATCACTGGTTGCTGCGGAAAAGGAGGAGGTTGAAAGGGGGGTGAGTGTAACGGATGTGAAATGGCTAGCTAGTTAGCAGGTACGCGCTAGTAGCATTTCAATCAGTTACGTCACTTGCTCTGAGACTTAAGTAGTGTTGCCCCTTGCTCTGCAAGGGCCGTGGCCTTTGTGGAGCGATGGGTAACGATGCTTCGTGGGCGACCGTCGTTGATGTGTGCAGAGGGTCCCTGGTTCGCGCCCGTGTCGGGGCGAGGGGACGGTTTAAAGTTATACTGTTACACTAGACTAAAAGAATGTTGGAACTTATGTTGAATTTTTAATTTTATCTAATCCTTTCTTTAATCTTTTGGCATAAACCAGAGCAATCATTGTAATCAATATTTAATAAAGTGATTGGTCTCCAATGGTCAATGAGAGAGGGGTCTTTATCAGGCTTTAGAACCAGTGAAATAAGGCCCTGCTTCATAGTGGAAACCATTTCACAATTTTCAATGCAATCTTGAAACATATTAGAAATAGGGTCTTTTAGTAACTCCCCAAAATACCTATAAAATTCAACTGACAGGCCATCAGGGCCAGGTAATTTCCCTTTTTTCTCCTCGACTCCTTGACACAAGTGATTCGCAAACTGAGTGGAAATTGTGGTGGAAATTCATCACCGTGTCATGGAAATGACCACCAGGGACACTCATAGTCGATCTTAAAAGAATAATCCGTTATTATCAGCGCACTGGAGAGTTTCCAACCTACTCAATCCACCATAGTACACATGTCAATCAGGAGCTCTGCTGGGGCAGTCCCAGCAGTTGTCTTATATACGGCTATACACAGACAAGTTATATTTGCATGATTTAGATTAATTCATTCATCCTTATCGTTTTGTTTCATTCATGTGACTGACCAATACTGGTTCATAACATGTGACAGACCAATACCTCACTAGGCTTCTTCTTTCTAAACTGAGACCTTGACACTGAGATATCTTTGGTTCTCAAAACAAAGGTCTGGGCGTACTGCCAAATTGCAGCTACTGATAGTGAGGATTCATTTAGTCAGTCACTTGCATGAAAACAGAAAACGGTTATTAGAAAAGTCATGAATAACACATGAATAGCACATGAATAGAACACTGAAATTAGTTATTAGAAAAGCACAAACATAAAAAATGTCCAGCACATTCCCTCCTCTTATAACCTAATCAATACATTTTAATGTAAGCATTTAGATTTTAGCTTCTATATCAAAATACATAATTATAATAAATCATAATAAAGGTTATACTTCAACTAATGGGAGTGAAATCAACACATAAAACCAAACGCTTCATCATTTCAAGCCCTTCATTCTGGGTTATCATCAACAGTGGCAATGTGTTCGGTGAGATCAGTCATTTTAGAAGAGTGATCTAGGACAAAAGTACAACGTTCATCGCTAATGATTGCACAAGTGCCCCCTTGACCTGTCAAAAGATAGTCAAGAGCCTCTCTGGTTTGCAGAGCCAATTTACGCAGTTCTTTAAGCATTGCCAATTTTCTCTGTCTCTAGAGATCTCCTGAATTTGGTCTAGGGCACATGCATATTGACTTTCACAGGGAATAGAGAGAACACGTGTTATAACAGTTTCACACTAACCTTAATAAGAATGAGATTGGGGCAAGGCTAGCCCAAGCTACAATCTAGTGTCTCTCCTCACAATTTAGGGGCATAGGTTTGTGTCTAGAAGCCTCAGTATTAAGACTATTGGTAGTAGTAATAATTTGTCAAACAATAACTAATTTGTCTGGATTTCCTGAATCCAGTAGTATTAATAATTTATCATACAGTAAATCATTTGTCTGGATTTCTTGAATCAGAAATGCCCTAAACTGTTGTTTTGGTCTCTCCTCTCTCGAGGTTATGGTGAAGGTGACCACAGATGGTGTCTAGATGCATGGAAGGGATAAATTGACTAAGAACAGTGTGAACCTCAACACTCCCTCTAACCGGCTGAAGTAATGGCGACAATTGCGTTCAGTATGGTCCTTCACCACTTCTACTGTGAGACCTGAGTCCAAGCCAGCAACCTGTACACAGCATCCAGTCAAAGCTATCAACTGCCTTTTCCCTCAGGAGTGCGACATGAGTCCATGTGGAGTGAGCATGGAGAGAGATCCCGTCCAAACTTCTCTCATGCTGCTGGTGTACTGGTAGGAAAATGTACAAAGACATAATGGACTGTAAAGGACAGTGGCGGCTCAGGTGAGAGACATTATCAAGGGCCATCCACTTTGAACATGTGCCATTGGGAAGACGAACTGAAACACTATCTGAAGAAGAACATGAAGAAACACCAAAAGGATGAGTGCCGGGAGGGAGGGGGGTGGTCAACCGTGCCCGTAATTGATTTAGGCTTATCCCCCCCAAAATATTTGGGGTATCAGGTTGATTGTGGAGGTCTGCACAATGTGAAATGTATAGTCATTTAGATTAATAATGCATTGAGATACCAATCTGTCATTACCAAAAGTGATGAGAATAGTAATAAATAAATAATAAAAATAAGATGAATATACTGTATGTCAATATAAATGTATATTTTGCCTGTATCGGTGTGTTCTAAGTTGAGGGTCTTACTAAATTGACTGTCATTCTAAATTTGAGTTGGATAATGTATCTTCTAAAATATCCTATTTTCATTGGTAACATTAAATTGTTAACCAAATATATTTTTGTGAGTTTAGATTTGGGTCGTGGAAGTAGATGGGAATTCTTCAAATATAAAGTCAGAGTTTTAGCAATTAAACGTGGCAGAGCTGAAGCACCTTGAAGAAAATGATTTAATGAGCAATCTTGATAATCTTCTAAAGAATGATACATTATCTCAAGAAGAACAGTCTGTACTTAAATCTTTACAACTAGAGTTAGAACAGTTTTACACAAATCTGGCAAAGGGTGCTTTTGTCAGATCAAGAGCAAAATAGATTAAAGACGGGGAAAGAAACACCAGTTATTTCTTTGAACTTGAAAAGAGAAACTAGTTCAGACATGGAAATACTATCTTTCACATTTTCTCAGGTGGACTTTTGCTTGGGGTCTGCGAGGTAAAGAGGTTAAAAGGACCTTGTCCTGGTCCATCTTGTTCTTTCTCTTGCTTGAGCTCACGGCATCCTGTGTGTCCATCCTGCTCTGGCTCTTGTCGTTGCTAGCTAGCATGCCTGCTGTCTTCTGTGAGACTTGGCTATGTCATCTTCTGTTGTCTTTATGTCGTGTTCTGCACCATTCAACTTGACAAACTCTAAACTTGCCATATATAGCTAAAACCAGATATAGTTAGATTATTCCACATTGACAGCAAATATTTTACTTTTAACCACCTAACCCTCAAAGTTGCTTGGACAAGTCAGAAAATAGTCCCTCTCACAGTGATTCCATCTTGGCTCTAGTAGCGTAGCATCTCTCACCATTGAATACAGGCAGTTGACGTTAACAATTTGTCAATCAATAATCAAAAAAGGATTACAATAATGAGATGTATCCACAAATCCAAAGAAAGGATAGACGGGAGGAAGACAGCCTGCTGTGCCGCTTTGTGGACAACGACTCATTGTTAGGGCAGAGAGACATGTATCTTGTCAGTATATCCATAATATTTGGTGTTCCACATGAGACTGGCGCCCCGAGAGCCTGTAGTTTCGAGAATGAGACCTCGCCAATAGGGCACAAGGCATTTAGTGAAAATGTAGGTCGGAAATATGGCAGAAACGGAAGCACTGTTTGAGTCTGGTGGCGAGTTGAGTAAAGTTAATGGAAATGAGTGGAAAACTGTAGCATTGATGAACGGAGCAAAACAGGCTAAAGTTGTTAATGAAGATAGGCCTCGGTCTAATAATTCCTTGTTCCTTGTTGGAGTACATGGATAAGGATGTGTTTTTGGGAGATCCATTTGCGGTCAAGGAGATGGTGGAGGACGCACTGGAAAAGGTGGATTTAATCAAAGTGACCACCAGGAGTGGTATGGTGTTGATTTATTGTATGTCAGAAGAAAGTGCATTGTTTCTCTTGGAAATATTGGAGTATGAAGTAGAAAGCCTTGATTATTTGAACAGGGCACCGGTAAAAGGCATCTCTGGCATCGCGGTGGAAATTGAGGCTGAAAATCTAAAAGCAGGAGTAGTGGTAGCTCTCACACTCTAGGTGGCCTTCTGCCTTCTCCCTACAGTTCTCATTTGCTCCGACCACGACTGCCTCACGTGTACTACAGTCCCAACGCCGTGTTTTAACGTTTAGAAAATGGCAATAATAATCGCTTGCGATATGGCTCTTGAATCATATGGCCCTTATCTTTCATCAGTGAAAAAGAATCCTTCAAATTAAAAAGATACACTTACTGTAACAGATACACTTTGCAGAGCAGCTATGGCTGCCTACATCTGACGAAACTACACTTCCGCTACTCTTCCCAAGTTACGCTTACACACAGGTGTTTGGAGCATGCTAGATAGCTGATTAGCACAGGTGGTTTCCTCGTCTTCAGTCATTTTTCCACAAACAAGGGCTGTGACACGGAGATATGGCCGTGTGGGAACACTATCCCTGTCAAGATGTGGATCAACGTAACTTTTATTTTTAAATTATGATTTCGCGCTGATATGAAAGATAAGGTCCTTGTGCTTCCAATACCCTATCGCAAGCGACACGTATTAATGTTCAGATTGAGCGTCGGGGTACTCCCCCCTACAGAAGACGCCTTCCTCCAATGACTCGTATGTGTAATATAATGGAACTGAGAGTCATGATCAAGGGCTAGAGTAATGGATGGAAAACAAAATGCATCTGGTGGACATCAGGCTTAAAATGTGGATATCAGCCGTCAATAAACCCCACAGAAGAAGGGGCGGGGATGACACCCTGCTTTTTCTCTTTGTTCTAGTAGCATTTAGACCGAGTGATTGCCCTTAGGGACGATGACCCACTGTTTCTACCTGCTGGGGCGCTGGTGTTATGAGGTGAGCCGAACAACAAGCTTTTTATCCTTACTCAGTGTCTTATCTTGGAACTTGGCTGCAAAACGACAAATAGCAATACAACCAATCCTATGCTAACTAAAACGTGTTTCTGTTTTTTTAGTTTTTTAAAATTCTGTCGGTTTCCACTTTTGGCTGGCTGGAGAGGAAGACTGCTTTGGCTGTCTGGAGAGGAAGACTGCTTTGGCTGTCTGGAGAGGAAAGCGGCAGCGGCCTTCCTCTCTAGCCAGCCAATAGTGGAAACCGACAGAATAAAAAAGAACAGGGACACGTGTTATGACAAATCACCAACATCTACTCTCCAGGAGGCCCTTGAAAACTTCCTCAAGGTACTTTTTTATTTGCCCTACCCCAAATAGACCCTTAACCTTGATGCAGAAGAAAAAAACATTGAAAGATTTGTTGTCAGTTTTATTCTATCTTATTACCTTGTTTGATTTCAGGCCAAAGAACTGAACCCGGGACTCACTTTTACCTTTGGTTTCATTCTTTAGGACAAGGATAGTGCTAAATTGGAGGTGGAGCTCAAAGCGATTGACAAAGCGACTGACACCATCCAGGAAACAGTGGGTGCCGCTGGATGGCCATTGGCCAACTAGTTCGCTCGTCACAGGCCACCCAATCAGCTGTGTGCTATAAACAGCAACCATGACTTGTCCCTCAGCACGCTGGGTAGATAAACAGTGGAGTTGAAAATTATTGACACCCTTGATAAAGATGAGCAAAAATGACAAAAAATAAATAATTAATATACTGATACTGTATGGTAAATGTGTTTATTTTATACTAATTTAATTGCTCAGCAAAATATATTGTTTAAGTAAGAATAGTTTCTCTCAAAAAGATAGGGGTCAAAATACCTCACGAGGATAGTGGCACTGAGGATTTTTCAAAAATGTTTTATGAGATTGGAGAACACATTGGGAGAAATATTAGACCAGGGCTCTCCAATCTTGTTCCTGGAGAGCTTCCGTCCTGTAGGTTTTCGCTCCAACCATAATCGAGTGCACCTGATTGTTATAATTAGCTGGTTGATAAGTTGATTCATGTTAATTACAACAGGAGTTGGAGCAAAAACCTACAGGCCCTTAGCTCTTCAGGAACATTGTTGGAGTGCCCAGTTACATTTTTTATTATTATTTAACCTTTTTAAACTAGGCAAGTCAGTTAAAAACAAATTCTTATTTACAATGACGGTTTACACCGGCCAAACCCGGACGACGCTGGGCCAATTGTGCACCACCCTATGGGACTCCCAATCACGGCCGGTTGTGATACAGCCTGGAATCGAACCAGGGTGTCTGTATTGACGCCTCTAGCACTGAGATGCAGTGCCTTAGACCGCTTGTCCACTCGGGAGCCCTCGGGTCTTAGACCATCCCGCCATACAGAATCTTTCCAGATCCTTGATATCCTTTGTCTGCGCTTATGGACTGCCCTCTTCAATTCAAACCACAGGTTTTCTATGGGATTCAAGTCTAAAGACAGATGGCCATTGCAAAATGTTGATTTTGTGGTCAACTAACCATTTCTTTGTGGATTTTGAGGTGTGCTTGGGGTCATTGTCTTGCTGGAAGATCCACTTGCGACCAAGTTTCAGCCTCCTGGCAGAGGCAACCAGGTTTTTGGCTAAAATGTCCTGGTACTTAGAGTTCATGACATCCTTGACCTTAACAACAGTCCCAGAACCAGTGGAAGCAAAATAGCCTCATAACAAAGATCAACCACTGTGTTTTACAGTAGGTACTGGGTTCTTTTCTGCTCATGCGTTCTCATTCAGATGCAAAACCCTCCACTGGTGTGTATGGCCAAAGAGATGTATTTGTGTCATCCAACAAATGTAAACGCCTGGAGTCTGCTAAACGGAATTGGCACTTAAATTGGAACAGGTGCTTTGGTCAGATGACATGAACATAAATCTCTTTGGCCATGCACACCAATGGTGGGTTTTGCATCAAAATAAGGATGCATAAGCAGAATTATATTGAAAAAAATTATCCTCGCAAGGTGAGGTATTAAATTTGATCCCTAACTTGAGAAATATAATTACTTACAAAATATTTGATCAATTGTATTAGTACAAAATATAATTTCCCCAATTTCTTAGCATACAATATAGCTCAGTATTTGAATTATTTAATTTACGCAGTCATTTTTTCTCCTCTTTATTACAGGTGTCAATTTCAGAAGCCACTTCATATCACGTCACTGACATGGTTCAATATGTTTTAAGCTATTATATTGCAGTCCCATGACAGCTCAATCGGTGTCAATACCTCTGTCTTTTTGTTATACAGAAATATTACTTTAACATTCTAATACACAGTCCTTTCAAATGGATGTCATGTCAATTTGTGGAATTATGTAAACCGAGTTAAAATAACTTATATAGTCAGGAGATCTAATGATAAAACAATTTTAATACAGTGTGTCATACAGAAACTATGGTTCTTGAATGTATAAACAAATAGGGGAAATGTAGTCGTTAAGGGTGTCAAACCTTGTTAGTTAGGGGGCATGTACTGATGTTTATTCTGTTAAGAGCAGATGTTTGACAAATAAAGAGAATGGATCTATTGATGTAGTTGAATGTCAAATCCAAAGATGGTTTAAAATGAAAAACACTGGCAGAAAATCAGACACCCTCGAAAAACTAAATCAAACAATACCACAAACATACATCTAAATATGTCCACGTCTACCAGTGGAGTTATTACAATTAGAAACATTATTTTACAAGTCCATTGGGTTGGTGAAAAATGTCACATTTCTGTGAAGCTGAGCTCCCTCTGATTCTCAAAGCCTCTATAGGCCCATATACTGTATAATACAAAATGAGTATCCAGTGTAAGCCTAAGCATGGGCACATCACTGTGCTCCTTAGGGCAATAGGCAACATTCTCTACGCAAAGTACCCTCTTGTACTGTAGGAATGCATTTTTCCCTCAGTAATGGGACAGTCCAAAATCATATCAACCCAACAGTTATGGCCTGCATATCCCTATTTGTCCTTTTCTTAGCTCTTACCTCAGGGAAGTGTGTACACACAAACACACAAGAGCTGCCATTGTGCAAGTCTATGGTAGCGGGTGAGGGGCATAGCCACATGACATACAGCCATGCTCTCACTCCCTGGTATGATGCCAGCTGAGCTCAGTCCTTGGCGTCACCCACCCCATCTGCGTTGATGGCAAACATGGCTTCAGACTCAGGGAGGCAGGGTGAGTCGTAGATTTTGCAGATCCTCGTTTCGCCACGGCCTTTCCTCAAGTACAGTCTGAAAACAAGGAGCGTTTTTAGCTTGAAAGCTAGCTGTATTCTTCTAGAACCCAGTGGCTTAACGAGTGGCATGCTATGTTTGAAACCATTAGAACGTGAACAAGAGGAGTACAAGAGAGTCAATGGAGCCACTCACCGCGTAGTGGAGGCATGTGCCATGATGTTGCCCCCGATAGGTTTTTTAGGGTCTGCTGAGAACATGGCTGCACCGTCTACCTGGGCCACCACCTGATTGGTTATCACCACAGCAACGCCAAACTGTGACAAGGCGAGAGTCAAAAAATGTTTTTAGCGTTATGACCATACCATGAAGAGAGTTGTGCACATACATAAAATGGATGTACAGAGAAGGGTTCAGAACGTTGCTGATATAAACATATTGTATTAGACACAATAGCTAAGGAGTTCGGCGAACAGACAAAACCCCTGGAATTACCTCGTCTGCTAGCCTTAGCAGCATCCTCAGGAAGCGTCCCAGGTGGCCTTGCCGTGCAGCGAGCTCTCCCCTCCCGGAGTAGTCGGTTCTGTAGAGGGCTGTGGCACTGTCCACTATCAGCAGGGCATACCTGAGAGAGAAGGTCAAATCCAAAGATATGGTTAGAGACCTATAGCACTGCAGACTGGGTGACGATAGGGGTTCTTTACTAGGATTTCTTTGAGGGTACTGCCCTTATTCCAGATCACTAATTCATGTCATAAACAATAGTATTAACATGGAAAGAAAGCAAGTAATGTGAGAAATGAAAAAACATCGGAGCGGTCGGAAACCTCAGGAAGAGGGAGGGAGATGGGCCTGACCTGGACTCTGCCATCATGGCTGAGGCTTGGTAAAGCAGCTGGGTCTGGTGGTCTGTGTTGAAGGCCCTAGCGTATGCTACGTTGTCCAGAACGTCACTCCCAACAAGTCCATACCTAATAAAAGACAACAGTACCTTCTGGTGTGATACAGCTTTTTGAAGGAAGTACTGCATTTGCAATGGTAACTCTCTGAACAGACAGAAATTGATCCCTGTTATTCCTGTAGTGGAATAGTGTGGCTCCAAATGTCAATCTCTGTCAGTGTCATTTAACCCAGTAGTTACTCCAATGTTATTGTGTTGGTCCATGAGAGAACTCACCTCTCTGCTACAGCCAGTAACCTCTCTGGTCTGAAGGTCCCCTCTGTATCAATGTACATGGCTTTTCCCTCTCCACCACCCTGGTCAATGGGCAACTGAGTTGGGGAAAAGCACAATAGATAAGAAAACTGAATGTCCTGAGTGCTATTGTCATATGCTGTGAGCAGATGTGACTGGTATGAGATAGGAGTATACAGCCAAGTCTGCCTTTATTAGTATGAAAAAAATGGCATCATGACAAGTACCTGGCAGGTGACTGCAAGGGTGTGGCACAGCTGTGTCTTTCCTGTCCGGAACTCTCCAAACATTTCTGTGATGGAGCCTGTCTCTATCCCACCTGAGAGAGAGAAAGCCTTTTTCATACACACGATGACAACAAATACAACTGGGCAACTCAAAAATCATGTCCTGAGTCATGACAACAGTTCTAAGTAACTGGCAAAGATCCCAGCCTCACCCTGTAGCAGCTTGTCCAGCTCTTTGGACCCAGTGGAGATCTGGATGATTTCAGCTCGGCGTTGGTGGAACTCTGTTGCTGTGGTGAAGCCCATGGGCACTAGTTTGGCAGCTTCAGCCTGGAGAAAATACCATAGAGGAAGAGGAAGATCAGCCACAGTCATAATATCAGACCTAATGTTAACTGTGAGCAACCCAAAATGAGCTGAAAATAAAAACTCAGATTGGTAAATGAAGGGGACCTAACCAGAACTTTGTCTGCTTTGGCCTCACTGATCCCCTTGATGTTAAGCAGCTCCTTCTTGGGGGCATAGGCCACTGCTTCAATGGTGTGGAAGCCTGCATCCTCCAGCTTCTTTATGTCACTGGCACTGATGCCAGATTGCTGTGTAGGAAACATTGCAAATGTAGGCCATCATTGTAAATAAGAATTTGTTCTTAACTGACCTAGTTAAATAAAGATTTAAAAACAATACACCAACACCTACCTCAAGTCTGCTCAGAAGCTGTGGTCCAAAGCTTTCCTCCTCCTCCTCTACCTCTGCCTCCACCCTGGCCTCGCTCCTCACAGCCATCTTGATTTATGGACAGGTGAGGTATGTCTTTCAAAGGGGAAAACATTTGACGGTGCAAGAGTTAACACCCTATAGCTAGTAAACAAGTATTTTTCACTGAGGACAAAACAACTGCGAGGAAATTAATACTTTCCATTGTGTTAGTTACTGAAACACACTTGATCAAACAGTTTTTTTCCCCCGATCGGGAATACGAAATTATTCTAACTATCAACAGAAGTTACACAACCGGAAATTGCAACCAACTACTGTACAGTAACGTTAGCTGGTCAAGTTGTTGATGTTAACCTATCCAGCCTGTTCATGCATCTAGTAATCAAACAATTATTGACTTACTAAGTGAAATAATATTTAACTAGCTGGTTCACCTACTAGTACGTGTTGTATTTCTTGTTTAGTGGACTTGCAGTCTCTGAATTTGACTGATATTCATGAAAGGTAACGTTACCTAGCATTATTAGGCTAATTTGTTCAGCTGAGCTACTGAATTACATGATCTGGCATGTCTGTGAGTGACTTGGCTTACATCCAAATGTTTAACTCAAAATAGTAGCTAGCTCATCTTAACTTTAAGTTATGGGATAGGATTTATCCAACGTTATAATAACAGCGTCCACTTACCTCTAGTTTTTATTGCTTGAACTAAATCTCCCGCTCGCTAGTCAACGTACTTGTTTATCAGGCTACGTAATTACGCTAACCCTTCCCTCGAGTGCTGGGATTGGACAGTGTTGGGCTACATCCCAATGAAAAACATGTACTTCCTCACTCCCGTTTCATTCCCTTGATCTGCATCTGGAAAATCAATATATGGAAGCAAGCTAAATGTAGTGGTCAGTAAGCACCATATAACCTAGGCTTTTGCGCTTTATAAAAACGTTTGGCTGGTGTGCTGTTACCCATCTGAGCAGTCGGGTGTGAAGGCCCTCACTGGCTAGTACAATTATGTTAACTGTGATTTGGGTTCTGACCCTCCACAGGATGTGCGGTAAGAACAATGCTGATGCTTCTCTTTTAAGGGTTGTTATTTCCTTTTCCTCTTAGCACACACACACTTTTGGTCATTTAACATGAATCTTGACTGGGAGTGAATCTTGGTGGAATAGGATTTGTGTTAATCCGAATGAATTGTGGTTCGACAAGGCAAAAACATGTACGACATAACAGTATCAGTAAAGCGTGAATTATGCAATATAGACAGGATATATGAACATGAATGAATAAGCATAATATTACAGTATTATAACACAGCTATAAACAGGGCTATAATCTCAGTAGAATAAACATTAATCTAAAAATGAACCTCTTGTCAGAGAAAGAGAAACCTATTACTGAGACTGACAAAATAAGGCTTTATGGCACCCTCTCTCTCCGGCCTGGTGCGAGAGCCTGCAGTGCTGAGATCTGATCTGCCCTAGAGCTACTCTGCGCATGTGCGACCTCCAAGACCCGTCTGGTAGAAGCGAAACAACCGCTTTAACTAACAAAGGCTACTATGGAAAGCACTACAGTATCATGCACATATGAAAACTATGTTTACCAATAAAACAATGACACGTATGGCAGTTACTAAGTCATGTGTGGTAATTATCCATTATTACACATGTAAAACGAAATCCAATAAACCCTCCTCCAACTTACATTACGATGCACACACCCAATTCATGTATTCTTGTTACTGTCCACAACAGTCCTCAGAAATGTGTCTTCTTTCTTTGGACAACGATTAAGCTCTGACATGTGTGGCTGGGTGCAGTGTCCAGATGTGCCTTTTTAAGCACTCTGATTGGTTTGGAATGGCAGCTATGGATTTATTTTTTACTGAACCTTTATTTAACTGGGCAAGTCAGTTAAGAACAAATTCTTATTTACAATGACGGCCTACCCCAGCTGAACCCTCCACTAACCCAGACGACGCTGGGCCAATTGTGCACCGCCCTATGGGACTCCTGTTCACGGCCGGTTGTGATACAGCCTGGGATCGAACCCGGGTCTGTAGTGACGCTTCTACCACTGCGATGCAGTTCCTTAGACCGCTGCTCCACTCAGGATCCCTTAAAACTAAGGTAGGCTAAACAGCCAAACTAACGGGACTGTGAGGGAAGTTTAGGAAGAGAGGAGCAGGACAGCCTTTTTTTACACTATTACTACACATTACAAACCAGAGAAGATGAAGGGAAGGAGACAATGAGAGGAGGCCACTGTAGACTATTGAGATGCAGCCATATGAGTATACCAGTAATTTCACTGAGGGGGCTCGATTAATCCCACCCAGGCACACCAGTGTAGGCGTGTTTTCTATCGGCTGAAAGTTGATTGCATTCGAGACGTGCCCCATTCAAAACCCACGCCAAAGTCGGATCAAAAACAAGTGAGGTAATAAAGCAACGTGTAGTAATTATTAGGATTCTGTTTCCCATGCAAAAGAGATTGCTTTTGTTAAAAATGCTATATCTGCCTTCCCAATGAAAACTAGTTAGAACATTCTAACAATTATTTTATGGAAAGGATATGCATGTTTCTTGACTATGCACCATCCTGCTTTGTTGACACATTGACTGAACAGCGCAGATTACTGTTTCATTTGAGAAAGGCGTGCCTCCCTCCCTTTGCCCAATTACGTAACGGGTCTATGCCCGGTGCTGCACAGATCAGCATAATCAAATCGGCCCAATGTAAAAATCCGGTTGACTTTCCATACAATGAAATGATAAATAGTACCAGTCAAAGTTTGGACACACCTATTCATTCAAGGTTTTTGTTGTTGTTTTTATTCTACAATGTAGAAAATAGTATAAAGACATCAAAACTATGAAATAACACATACGGAATCATGTAACCAAAAAAGTGTTAACATTTTATAGTCTTCAAAGTAGCCACCCTTTGCCTTGATGACAGGAGAGTGATGAGTGCTGCATCAGATTACCTGGCCTCCACAATCACCCGACCTCAACCCAATTGAGATGGTTTGGGATGAGTTGGACCGCAGAGTGAAGGAAAAGCAGCCAACAAGTGCTCAGCATGTGGGAAGTCCTTCAAGACTGTTGGAAAAGCATTCCAGGTGAAGCTGATTGAGAATGCCAAGAGTGTGCAAAACTGTCAAAGGGTGGCTACTTTGAATAATCTGAAATATATTTTGATTTGTTTAACACTTTTTTGGGTTACTACATGATTCCATGTGTTATTTCATAGTTTTGATGTCTTCACTATTATTCTACAATGTAGAAAATGGTACAAAAAGAAAAACCCTTGAAAGAGTAGATGTCCTAACTTTTGACTGGTACTGTATATATTTGTATGATGGCCAGATATGATCTGAAACCCCCATTTGTTCAGAGAGAGAACTGAAGAGCCAGGTTAATTTGTTAAACCAGTTATTGTTATCGTACAGAGAGAACACGGGTAAAAGTTGCAGTAACATTTTAATAATGATTCAGACAATTAAAAGACAAAATGTTATTGTACTATTCAAGCTTTTTTCAGTTATTGTAATTCTTGCCATAGTTTTGCTAGAGGAAATACATCAAAGATGGTTTGAAATGGCCAACTATTACTAAACATTACTATTGATCCCTTATGAACAAAAATGATACAAATGATCAAAACTCATGGTAGAAAACATGTAGAATGAACAAAAGACAATGTGGCATTGAACATTTATAAATGGAATTGACAAACATATACACATTTTCATTCACGACATCAGGGCTGCCCAACCCTCTTCCTGGAGATATACTGTCCTGTAGGTTTTCAGTCCAACCCTAATTTAACCGATCTGATTCAGCTTGTTAAGGTCTTGTTGAGCAGCTAGTAGATCCCCAGGAAGAGGGTTGGGCAGCCCTGAACTACATAGAACAGCCATTGACTGGAACTAGTCTAAGCACAGCAGACTTTCGTGGATCCTCTTGACAATCTTGGTCAAGTAGTTCTTGGCTGGCGTGACTGATGATACAATGTCTTCCACCTGGTCTTTCCTGTATAGAAAAAAAGTATTATAGTGTTACAGTAAAAGTAAAAAAAAAGTAGAAACAAAACGTGTGTGAGAAGACAAATATTAAGTCTTACGTTGCGTTTCCAATGTGATTTTGGAAGTTTTGCACATGAAAGAGACCGAAGGGGTAGGCGGAGGTAACGGCTACTGTCATCTCAAACTTGCTAAATGACTTGAGACTGGAGAACAGGATTCGAACTCTGAAATAAAGAGGACAAAACAATAATGAGTTTTGCATTCAGAAAGCTGTTATATGGAAATATATCTATAAAATTCCCTAGAAAGGACAGTCCCATTTAAGTCAACATTCTCTGGTGGTCTGATGGGGGATCTGTCCAGTCTAGGAGTTGTATTTCTATGGTGTGTGATCTTACTGTGTGTCCACACAGCTGATGTCCAGGATGTCCAGCCTCAGAGCGCCCCACTTCTTCATCAGGTGGATCTCTTCTCCCAGGAGGCGACAGCGGCTTACCACCAGACCCACATCATGCAGCAACTGGATAGCGAGAACCAGACAGATATTATACAGCCAAAACTGAACCTCTGTGGACATGCAATGCAATAAAACACCAACCCCTTTTGGATCGTCCCTTTTAACCAAGCCTCACACTTACCGCGGGAATGTATCGACTGGTGGGGTACTTCTTGAACCAAGTGGTTTCACTGCCTATGTACTGGCATAGCAGATTGTGTACAAGCCGAGAGTAGCACTGTGACTTTTCATCTGTTAGAAAGAAAAAGGTGAGTTGGCAAGGCAAGAGACCTGTGTGTGGCAAGAACCAAGAAAATATTCTACATTAAAGTGTCAGAGCTTAATTTCTCCCACCATCCATTTGGCGTTGAAACGTGATGTCCATGATGTTACGCTCAGTCTGTTCACAGACCTCTCCTAAATAAAAGAGCAAAGCATGAGACAAATGTCAATGTTTTTCTAAAAGCAACCCGTTGAAAAAACCCTGCAGAGCAAGACTACTATAAACATACTAGCACTTCTGGTGCAAAAAAAGTTATACTATCAAGAAATATATTGCACTACATCTTACCGTTAGGTTTCTCAAACTGCACTTCCAACAGCAAGGACTCGTAGAGAAAGCTGTAGACTGTCTTCAAGTCATCTTTCTGTACAAACTTCCATTCATTCACTCTGAAACCAAGAGGCCAGAAATGTCATTCAAAGTTGAATGGAATAGTAGGCGTATATGCAGGGAAGAAAAATGTATCCCTGTCCGGAAAATTAGAAACTGACCTATCCAGCATGGCAATATGTTTCTCAAGTTCCAGAGTTTCCTTTCGGAGTCTGTCCACTTTGTCCACAGAGTTTATCTTCTGTAGTTCCAATTCACACATTTGCCTGTGGAGAAAAACAAATGGTTTCCATTTCTTGGGCACATCCAGCAGAAGGGAGTAAAGTAATACAAATTAAAATCTCAATAGAAACCGTAGCTCTGGTGACGACAAAGAAAAATCCAATTTATTTGCACTAAATTATGATTCAAGCAATGTAGACTTACCTTTCACTTTTAGCAATTGCTTTGTTGATCTTCTCCAACCCTGATAGAACATAATTCAACATTAACATGTCAAATACCAAGCACACCATTGATTAAGAATGAAAAATGTAATTAAAAAAAGATTGTGGCGTCATACCTTGCTGCCTTGCTTTCAAGGTTGGCTCACAGTCCTCTACCCCTGTGCCCTCCACAGCGGCAAGTTCTGTGGCAGACAGAAGAAAGAATAAGCATGACAAAACCTCAAATTCAAAATCAATTACCACCACTAATACCTCAATTATCTTAACAGGATGACAAGCATACACTGTGAAAAATGATATTAAGTCCCTTGGTTCAAATTGAATTACAGTAGAGAATATGAAAGGCTCAAAAGGAGATGAACTCAAATCCAATATACCAGCTTCCAAGTCATGTAGACATTCATCAAGGTCTTTCAGACACTGATCGGTCTTCTCAATATTTCCTCTCAAGTTATGTTGTGCCTCCTGTGAAGATGTAATGGGACATCAATGAAACAGTTTATTAGCCGAGTTTTACACACACACAAATGTGGAATGCATAAGTTTTTCAGTCAAAGGTTACTAGCAACAAAGTGAAGGGATTTTTGTTCTCATCAGGTGTCTTACCCGAGTTGTGTGCACAAGGTCAGAGTACAAAACTGCTTTCATTTCATGAGATCGCACTTTGCTTCTCTTTCTGAAGAATGTCCTCCTCTCTTTCAACTTTGAACCAAAAAGCAGCAACTGTGGAAAATAAGCCACAACATTAAGAGGGGTGGTCCAAATGGATCATTTCTGTATCAAACTGACTAGTAATAGCAAGAGGGAAATCAATAAATAACCAATAAAAATAAAAGACAAAGTTAAATACCTCTTCATCTGAAAAGCCCTTCACCGCCTCCCAAAGTGTTCCATTAACACTTTGCAGAAGACTGTCTTGGTCTCTCAGACGTGCTTTCAACCTGAAATCAGAAAGTACACCAAAGGGATGAACATACATGGCTTGTTATTTACTAAGCAGGTTACAGATTTGAGCATTGTTTTTTTAACTTCATCTTACGGTAAATAAAATGCTATGTAAAGCGTCACAATGACATGCATAATTAAACATACCCCTCGACCATTTCTGTGAGTATCTGGCAGTCTGTCTCATACACCCTCTGTTTGGGACGGTTGATATGCTTCTCGATTAACAAGTCCTCTGTTTTGCGATCGAGATCCGACACAATCTATAAGGAGATGGAAATCTGTATTTAGCACCTATATTTATTGTGAGCGTCAGTAAGTATTATCCTTTGTAATAATTCCTCAGTTTTTAGTATTTTTTTTGTTGTTGTCAAAATTCAATTCTAAAGACAAAGGTTTAAGATTTACTCTTGCAGGCAGAATACTCTGTCGAGGTTTATGGATGACAAAGTCGATGCTGAAGAGTTTCAGGAACTCAGCCACTGTAATGCTGCCATCTTGGAGTTTCTGAAATTAAATGTGAAAGAGCAGTGAAAACACAGTATATTCGGAAATGGTAACAGGAAAAGTCCATATAAAAAGGGAGTTGTTGACATACCTTCCGTACATCAGATGTGTAGTCCCCGGTGTTGTCAAGCAGGGACTCAAATTGGCTTTGTCTGTAAGCTGCAAAATGGCATCAAGTTAGTATTGCCTACCTAACCTGGACGATGCACTTTAAAAGGGGATCAAGACAGACAAGGCGACGATGAATGTTTGAATGAGACAGTCGAAATGAGCAGTAAAAGCGCCTCAAAACTCACTTGACTCAAATGTGCCCTCACATTGGAGGTTGGAGTTGCTGCTGGAGCCATCAGCTGCAGCTCCTGTACAGTTACTGTCCCACTGAACTACCTGTGTGTGGGGGATCTGTCAAGATAAAATAAAATGTATTAACTTGTATTGATTACATTTAACAAAATAAATGTGAACGGATTAAATGAAAAAACAGTATTTACCATTTCTCTGATGTTTTCTGTTGATGGCTTATTCCTCTTTACCTCATCCATGGAGTCATCATGGCCCTCTTCTGGTAGGGGCCTCTTCTGACATTGGGTAACAGTTAGAACCGGCTCTTTAAAGACCTCCTGCTCCACAACATCCTTGACCACCTTGCCTAAGAAAAGAGTTCCCTTGTCGTCGACCCCCTGAGGTGACTTGGTGTCCATAGTTTCTGATAAATCCTCTTCACTGCTAATGTCTGGAAGCACTTCATCATCAATGTTGTCCATCGAGGTGTTGCTCCTCAGTTCATGAGTGCCACTCAATCTATTCTTCTTCAGAAGTTTCCCAAAATCTGTCACCCTATTGGACTGGTTTGATTCAGAGGGTTTGGCTATTTGTGGGAGTTTGGGCAGTAAACCACCAAATGACAGTCGTGATGCAAGGCATTTACTTTTCAAGTTTAAAGGAGCAGTCATATTAGGTTTGTCATTGTGAATAATATGGTCTTCCAAGTTGACACTTGCTGGTCTCTCAGTCATTAATCCCATGGTTTTAGACCCATAGTCTACAGTTGATAAGGATTCTGTCTCTACACTGTGTTGGTCAGAGGTCCTCATCAGGTGAGATAAAGGTGCAGTGCAGCTACTCATCACTTCAGTGGATTCATTTATCATGCGGCTCATATGATTAAGTTTCAACTGCAGATCTGCCAAACTCATTCGCCTGGTCTTTGCCTTCTTCGAAGGTACATTATCATCTTCTATTGAGACTGAAGAGGCAATGGGAGAGCTTTCTGGTTTGTTAGGAATAAAGGAGCAGTCTTCATCTTTCAGATCAGGATCATTTCGGTCTGCTAATCCCTTTAGGTCAAAGTGTTCTGTAAGGTTAGTGGGGATTTCTCTAGGGTGAACCTCCGGTAGACACAAGGAAATTGCATTTGTGGTGGATGAGGGGCCCTTCGCATTGGTAGGTGCATGTTGTTCAATTTGCGTTGTGACAGCCTTGGTCATCTCCATTTCATGATCCTCAGAAAACATTTCAGTTTCATCTCTGGCCATTTTCTTCTCCTCCAGGTTAGAGGGTACAGCTACAGGATTATTTCTGCAACGTGTCGCTTCTACTACTCGTTTCACTTCCATTTCATGTGCCTGACTAATTGACACATTCCCTGATGGTGGATTTGTTTCGGGGGAAAACATCATGTTAATAACTTTGGATTCAATTGCAACAGTCTGGCTCCTTGTCAGTTCCATTTCATCAGAGTCAGAAGATGTAGGTGCCTTTTTACTGCAGAGGCTTTCAACACCTAACTGAAACGTGATCTCACCATGTGCACTCTGCTCTGCGGCAGGAACCATCTGCAGAGTCTTATTCACACTGGATAAACGTTGCCTTGCTCTGAAAGGGTCACGATTCCCCATCTTGATGTTTTCAGACTCAATTACAGCGGTCTGACTTCTCGTCATATCCATGTCATCTGAATCCGATGACCGACGTTGATCGGTTATGTGACCCACTTCCACAAAATGATTGCCCTTTGCTCCAGTTAAATTTGTCTTTGAGATTGTGGACATCCTAGCTAAGGTCTCACCCCCATGGGCAGAATGTGACACATTTGTTAATATCTGTGCAGTGAGAGCTTGAGTCATCTCCATACAATGGTCGTTCTCACCAATAAGAGTTTTATTTGAATCCAAAAAGCTGACAAATCTTCCTCTACCACCTTGGCGTGAAGGAGTTACGCCACCAAAACCTCTGGTGTCAATAACCCCAGTTAGGCTCCTTGTGATTTCCATGGCATCTGTACTAAGATCTGCTCTAATCAGGCTCTTCTCAAACGTTTCCTTTTGGTGTTTTGATATGGGGAACAATCTGCCAGTGGTCTCATCTGCCATGTTCAGACCATTTCTGTGATCTATAGACACAGTGAGAGATTTGGTCATGTCCATACCACAGTCATCCTCTGATATATGACTGGGTCTGTTGGAAGTTGACATGAAGGATATACTTTTCATTGTGTTTTGCATGCGATTGACCACATTGAGGCTTTTGGTGTCGATGGCAACAGTTTGACTTCTAGTTATTTCCATGTCATCAGGATCCGATATGGCTACAGAAACACCCTTTACCTGATCCAGCACCCTCTTCACACTGTTATCGTCTGAGAAATTGCCATATTCCATAGATGGTGGCACATAGGATAGACCCAGGTCAAACTTGGTCTTCGGTTTGCTAAGAGAAGGCTTCTCCATCACACAATATTTGGAATCAATTACAGCAGTTAGGCTTTTTGTGATTTCCATGTCATCAGGATCAGAGGATGCAGGCTCCCATACTTTATTACTTCTCTGTCCTGAAGTCATCTCCATGTTTGTACTCCGATCTGAGTGAAAGGACATCTCTGTTGTGGGGAACAATCTCTGTAGTGGCTTATTAATTACTATATGGCTGTTTGACACAATATTTCCAGTGAGGGCCTCAGTCAGATCCATACCATTACCATCTTCTGAAAAAAACACACCTCTGTAAGTGGATGGCATAAAAGACAAACTTTTCCTTGTATTCCCTAGTAAGGGTATTTCCGTTAGGCCTACACTTTTGGAATCAATGGCAACTGTTTGACATCTTGTCATCTCCATGTCATCCGAGTATGGATAGGAGGTGCTATGAAAGGTCTGTTGATTTCCCTGAACGGAGGGGATTCTGTTTTCTGGGGGAAACATCCAGGGTGATGATTCGCCTTTCTTGGTCGGAGCACACACATTCTCCTGGAGAGGTACATTGAGAGCTGCAGTCATCTCCATGCCATGGTCATCACCTGAGAAAATCTGGGTTTTATTGGGATCTGATGTGAAGGCCACACTTTTCCTTACAATTGTCTGAGAGGGATTTGGCCCAAACATCCAAATAGCTTTGGAGTCAATGGCAACAGTTTGGCTCCTGGTCAACTCCATTTCATCTGGATCAGTAGAGACAGATACCTGGCTGAAAGTGCTTCCCCTAAGCCGTTGCTCTTCAGAGCTTACAGTTTGCACACACTGAAAAACTCCTTTGCCATCTATCAAAGTTGTATGGCTTTTTGTGAGATCCATATGATCTTGTTCAGTTTGCATCGTAGATGTATTCATGAACTGAGGCCCTTGCCTTTGAGGGATAATTGAGCCCACTGTACAATCTCCCCCCGTTGTCGACAAAGCTGGGACCTGATTCTCTTTATCAACTCCTGACTTGCGGGCATTGAGCACAGCAAGGAAACGTCTGTTGTTTGTTTTTTCTGGAGGGGATGCAGCTCGGTGGAATGCCACAGTAGTTGAGGATTTGGGAGCTATTGGATTACACATAGGGCCACTTGACTTCGTTATACTGGCAAGGAAATGTTCAAACTCTGGATCTATACCTCTGGCTAAGGTGGAAGGTTTTTTAAAGGGGGCACAATTCTCTGTTGAGTCCTGAAAAAACCCAGTTTTACCTTTCTCCATTGAAAAAGTAAAATCCATGTTTCCACAGGTAGGTGTAGTCACATTGATTTCATTTGGCAGAACAATTGATGATTCTGAATCATTGGCGATGAGTATTGTGTGACTGTGAGTCATATCCATAAATGCTGTGTCCTCTCCTGTGAACATCAGTGTTTTCTCCCCATAATCATCCTGGTTGAACATGACATTTTCCTATTAGGAGAAACAATGACTTTAGCGTTTCATGAATAGCTAAGTTCCCAGCAACAATTAACACAGGTAAGAAGTGCACCGGCATGGTCAATGAAAATATTGTCAATGTACCTTGGTTTTTGGCAATACTTAAAATACTATTCGTATGATATTTTATTGTTATGAATTTCTAAGTACCTATATAAAATGGGAAGAATGTAGCTATGCCAATTGAAAGTCTAATTTAAAGAGTCACATTTCTCAGTCATAGCTTACCTTATTTCTTTGTTGTGAAACATGGAGGGGAGCATTCAACAAGGTTTCCATGCCTACATTTACAAATGAAGGTGCATAACAGTTAAAGGCATCTTGGTGGTCACAGTGATTTATACAGTACCTACCTGAGAATGCAAAAAGCTACTTGATAACTAGATTTTAAGCATACCTGTGATGGGTTGAGCCCCATCAATGGAACCCGTATGAATGCTTATGTTTTCTGCCGCTGTTAAATCAAATTGCATTTCAGTTGTAAATACGTTACATGAAAAAACATGGCCATTTTTTGAAAGGTTTGATAAAATGAAAGTAAAACAAACCCAACTGCCAGAGTTTATATTGTCACATTTTCACTGTTTAGCATTTGCATCATATGCTGCTCTACATTGAGAAGAAAATGAGAAATGTCTCAAGCATACAGTAGGCTTACTTACTAGTTGTGAGGTTTTGTAGAGGACTCCGGACAGGGGAGCCATTCTTCACATCTCTGATAATCAAAAGGTAATAACATTGTTAATAAAAGTTTCTTATTTTCGTGGCATTGTAGTTTAAATTCCAAATGTGGCACAGCGAAAACGTTTTACTTTGAAAACAGTAGAACATCATTGGAAGTGGCGAAACTGACTCTTCTGGAGATCCTCTTCTCTACTGGCTTGACCACCTCCACCTTGTGAAGACAATAATGCATTTTGAGTAGAATGACATGTCAGAGACATTCACAATTTCCCCAACTGCTATCTATTTAGTCTTTACCCGACTCTCCTCTAGCTCTGGGCCAGTGAATTTGATAGATGTCCGTGGAACTTTCAGGATCTGATTAGATGTGGATACAATATTAATTCAGAGACGTGCTGTTGAAATGGTGGACAAAACATCCTCAAACTAAATAGTTGTATGAGCAACTGTTGTACTAACCGAAGAAATACGCCGTTTGGAGGATCCAACATGATCACTGCTGCAATTTAGAAAACAAACCCAAGCAGTTAACGTACCTAGTAATATTAACGCTATACTTGAAATACACACAAATACACACATAATTACATTTGTCCTATTTCACACATGTACACGTGTGTATTATTAAACGTGTAAATTAGAATATAATTTTACATTTTGCATATCCCACTCCCCCTGAGACACCTTCGGAGAGTGAGGTCATGGCCAGGGATAATTTCATGGCTTAATAAAATTGGAAAGTTAGTGAACTACAATTGGCTATCAACAAACATATCACTCACTCCGTCCTTGATGCAGCATCAGGCGGCTCCATCTTCGCCGACAGTTATGAAATAAATACATTGACATAAACACGTTAACTGGATAGCTAGCAATCGTCGTTCACATTGATAACTGCGTGCTCGATGTGTGAAAGAAAAATACACAAATCTACTTAACTAGCCACGTTTGTTAATACACTGAATGACAATTATTAAAATACTAAACTAGCGAACTAGCTGGTTAGCTAGCTAACGTTAGCAAGAAGCATTAACGTTAGATGTGTCACAAGTCAAGCGCTAATGTTAGCTAGTTAACTTAGCCATCTAGTCTAGTTGAGCACATTCATGTTAAAACGTTGCAAACATAATACGATGTTAATTTTCCACAAAACTACTGTACCGTGTAGCTACTAGTTGTTCAAGTACAATTTTAAGATGCCAGCTATTAAGCGTCAAAGCTGTTGTTGGTTTTGAATTTAACCGCCCTCTCTTTAGCATGCGCAGTCAGATAACCTTCTTCTTTACGCCGTCTGGGTTGTGTGGAAATGAACGTTATACTGCCACCCCTGGACGTCAATAAATCTTCCGCCACTTTTACAGCGAAAGCTGTAAATAAGTATAAACGTGTAAACACGCTGGACTCCACTTGTTATTTTAGCTCTACTTACTCCTAAACCAGGGCCAGGATCTGTTTTTTATTCCGTTATTCCAATTATACTGTTCTCAGTTTATGTGTAAAAGGAACACAAAGGCAACAATAAAAATGTTGATAATTGATAAAGGGTATTCTGTTCATTTGTTTCATCCAAAAAATCTAGTTGGAAGGGATCAAATCTGAACAACTGACAGGCAGAACCCAGGTGGTGAGGGTAGGCAACTACACCTATGCCATGCTAACTCTCAACACCGCTGAAGAAATTCGGCATAGGACCTCGGATCCTCAAGAAGGTCTACAGCTGCACAGTCGAGAGCATCTTAACCGGCTGCATCACCGCCTGGTACGACAACGATGAGACAGTCTATAGGGAGGAGAACAGAGACCTGGCAGTGTGGTGCCTGAACAACAACCTCTTCCTCAATGTCAATAAGACAAAGGAGCTGATCGTGGACTACAGGGAACGGAAGGCCAAGCACCCTCACATTCATATTGATGGGGCTGTAGTGGAGCGGTTCAACAGCTTCAAGTTCCTCTGTGTCCACATCACTAAGAATCTATCATGGTCCAAACACACCAACACAGTGGTGAAGAGGGCACGACAATGACTCTTCCCCCTCAGGAAGCTGAAAAGATTTGTCATGGGCTCTCAGATCCTCAAAAGGTTCTACAGCTGCACTATCGAAAGCATCTTGACTGGCTGCCTCACCGCTTGGTATGGCAACCGCACCGGCCTCAACTGGAAGGCTCTACAGAGTGGTGGTGCGGGCGGCCCAATACATCCCTGGGGGCGAGCTCCCTGCCCCTCCAGTCACCCGAGCCACAGACTGTTCACTCTGTTACCTTTTGGCAAGCTGTATCAGAGCATCGGGTCTCGGACCAACAGGCTCCGAGAAAGCTTCTACCACCAGGCCATCAGAATGCTATACAGCTAACTCTAGCTGTCTCCCTGCACAGACCTTCACCTCAGAGATTATTTGCACTAACTACCGACACATCCAACCCCTACACACACATTTACACACAAACACACTCACACAAACCCATAAACTCACACACACAAGCACGCACTCAGAACTCTCTCACACAGTCAACCGTGCTGTTTTATTATATGTAATTTACTCTACTCCATGATCAAGCCACTACCCATTCTATATTTGTAAATACCGTGTAAATACAGACCACTATTACTACTCCTACTACCTCTTCTATTACTTGTTATTTTTGTCTTGACTCTTGTATTGTTAATATTGATATTGATTCATGAACTGCACGGCTAGCACATACTCATTTTTATGCACCTTATATGTATCGAATACAATTTGATTTTAAAGGGGGATACTTTTTATCTGAGAAGCAAGATTATTTTACTGTAAAATGCGCTCTCTGTCGGAATATTTTGGTAAGGTAAAAAAAACAAAAAACTGGTGTTGAAACCAAGTGGTACGGAAGTGACGTTCCCACAATTTTCAAATATATTTATTTTTCAAATCTTTGGTCTCTTTTCAAAAAGTGAGTTTCTCTGGTTTTGTCATTTGAGTACAATACACGGTAAGGGAGCGTCGTTTTATTGCTATATTGGATAAGTCTGAATAATTGTTCATTAAGTATTGTTTTATTCTGTGGGTGTGGAGGTGTAAATGAGAGTTAGCTACCTTACTACTTCTCCTTGATGCTGATGATCGTTAACGTTAGCGGACTAAACTCCACTCCATGGTGAAGGAAGCTAGCTAACGTTGTCGTTAGCTTGCTAGCTAGCTGTAGCCAAGATACTCTAGGAATTGAGCCACTAACGTTAGCAAACGTATTAACTAGCTATGTAGCAGCTAGATAACATAGACCTAATGTTAGGACTATCAATATATAACGTTACTGAACAAAAATAAACGCAACATGTAAAGTGTTGGTTTCATGAGCTGACAAAAGATCCCCATAATGCACAAAAGCTTATCTCTCAAATCTGGTGCACAGATGTTACTGAGCGTTTCTCCTTTGCGAAGATAATACATCCACCTGACAGGTGTGGCATATCAAGAAGCTGATTAAACAGCTTGATCGCGGTGCAGCGGTCTAAGGCACTGTATTAAAGTGTTGCGCCGTCACTACAGCCCTGGGGTTCGATCCCAGGCTGTGTCACAACCGGCCGTGACCTGGAGTCCCATAGGGTGGTGCACATAGGGGAGGGTTTGGCTTTACTTGGCTCGTTGCGCTCTAGCGACTCCTTGTGGCGGACTTCGGTCGTCAGTTGAACAGCGTTTCCTCCGACACATTGGTGCAGCTGGTTTCCGGGTTAAGCGAGCAGATGTTAAGAAGCGTGGCTTCGAGGGTCATGCTTTGGAGGATGTATGACTCGACCTTCGCCTATCCCAAGCCTTTAGGGAGTTGCAGCAATGAGACAAGATCATAATCACGAAATTAGGGAGAAAAAGGGGGTAAAAATAACCAACAAAACAGCATGCTCATTACACAGGTGCACCTTGTGCTGTGGACAATAAAAGGTCACTTTAAAATGTACAGTTCTGTCACACAACACAATGACAGTTTTGCGGGAGCGTGCAATTGGCATGCTGACTGCAGGAATGTTCACCAGAGCTGTTGCCAGATTATTGAATGTTAATTTCTCTACCATAAGCTGCCTCCAACGTCGTTTCAGACGTTTTCAGGACGTCGAACCGGCCTCACAACCGCAGACCACGTGTATGGCATTGTGTGGGCTAACAGTTTCCCATGGAGGCGGTGGGGTTATGGTATGGGCAGGCATAAGTTACAGAGAACAAAAACAATTGCATTTTATTGATAGCCATTTGAATGTACAGAAATACGGTGACGTGATCCTGAGGCCCATTGACGTGCCATTAATGCTCCGCCATCACCTCATGGTTTAGCATGATAATGCATGGCCCCATGTCTCAAGTATCTGTACCCAATTCCTGGAAGCTGAACATGTCCCATTTCTTCCATGGCCTGCATACTCACCAGACATGTCACCCGCTGAGCATGTTCGGGATGCTCTGGATTGACGTGTATAACTGCATGTTCCAGTTCCCGCCAATATCCAGCAACGTCGCACAGCCATTGAAGAGGAGTGGGACAACATTCCACAGGCCACAACCAACAGCCTGATCAACTCTATGAGAAGGAGATGTGTCGTGCTGCAGGAGGCAAATGGTGGTCACACCAGATACTGACTGGTTTTTAAGGTATCTGTGGCCAACAGATACATATGTGTATTCCCAGTCATGTGAAATCCATAGATTAGGGCCTAATGAATTTATTTCAATTGACTGATTTCCTTATATGAACTGTAACCCAGTAAAATTGTTGAAATTGTTGAGTTTTATATTTTTGATCAGTATATTTATCAAAGTTGCTTTTTATTTTTTGGGGGATTGTATCACAGTAACGTTATGATGGCATCAAATTACTAGATGCGGACAGAGTAAGTTGAAGTTATTAGTTTCCTACACTTCAGTTCCTGCATTCGCACCTCAGTTCAAGCCCCTTTTTCAAATAGCAGTGTTTTCGGTGTTTGTCTTGTCATTCGGCAAAAATGTAACTAGCAAGAATCTGGATTGTTTTCATTTGATATTTCTTCTATTTCAGGTGTGTGACCTGATGGCAGTTCTGCAGAAATGAAGAGAGCGGCCAATAAATACGAATTCAAAGCGACATCCATACCGTCAGACTTCAGTTTAGTTCCAAAAACAGCTATTTCTAAGCCTCACAAAGAGAACGTTCCAAGGTAACTTTCATTTAACAAAGGAGAGATAACTAAGGCTATCTAAGTGTTTAGGCATTTTAAGACCCACTAGCTTTCTCCTCTTTTTTTCCAGAAATTATTTTGTAGCCAAAATGCATAAAGGGTAAGATTTCCCTTTAACATTTTTTAAAGTTGGGAGAAATACATTTGCTAATAAAAAAGTGATCATAGCATTCTGTCTTTTGATAGAGCTTCCACCAGACATGGACAGCAGCAGTCAGAACTGAAGGGTCAGAATCAACTTTTAGTGGAAGCCAATGAGGAACTGCAGAAAAAAAATTCAGAAACACAGGTAAGTTCATTAAAGGGATGATTCACTACTTTCCAAATGTATATGTGAGCATAACTGCACTAGGTTTTCTCTATGGGCTGTTGAATGGAACATCTCGAGAAGAGTGCAATGTTATCTCTTCTGTTCAGGGCTATCTTGTGCACTCATTGTCTCTCTCTGTTCATTTAATTTTGCAGCTAAAAGTTGCCCAGCTGGAGCAACAATACAGTGACCTCCAAGGAACCAATGCCGACATCAAGAAACATCTGAAGGACTGCCATGCGCTACTAGTCGCTGGAAATATTGATCCAGGTAATCATTACATCCTGACTAGACTGGCCACGTTACGTTTGTAGCCAGGTGTTAAAATAGAACTGGGTTCTATTTGAGACGGTTTACGACATGCAAGTCGTTTAGCTAGCTTGCTGTTGCTAGATAATAGTCCTGTGAGATAAACAGGATTGTTATTTTACCTGAAATGCATATGGTACTTTTTTGTTTTTGTAGAATTTGGACCCATACAAAATCGTGTGTTCTCTACTTTGACAATTAATCCAAAGATTAAAGGGGACACCTAATTTGTTTTTATGACTTTATTTCTCAGTTTTGGGAGAGAGAATTAGAGAATCTGCACTGCAAAATGAGGATCAACAGCGAGTGGTGGAGGTTAGGACCTTCACTTGTTTTTTTCATCAATATTGTTGAACAGTCTGTTACTACTTAGGGGGCTTTCACACCGAATTTGTTTGGTACAGTTTTCCTACTCTGGTGCTTTACCCCCTTACTTCAGTTTGTTTGGACTGTTGTGAACTCTATCCGCACTCTGGAGGGCACTAAACAACGCACCGGGGTTCGCTAACAGAGGGTGCTCCGATTCAATTCGTACAGTGGGGCTGTTCGCTGCAGGTGAGAATGCAGTTCGGACCAAACACAGGAAAAGAACCAGTCGTGCAGTATTGTTGGTTGTTTGACTGCGAGCATTTGATGAAATGCTTGCTGCATCATAACTTGATATCTCTGAAACATTATTTTTAGTAGCAGCGTATTTGAGTGCATCCGATTCAGGTTAGGGGAGAAGGGGGGTTGTACCGGAGATATAGGCTACTGAATATATCCTATTCACATTGCAGTTAGAGCGGCTATTGCGTTTTTTCCCCCCCATATGAAAACCAAAATGAAAGTAATTTGAAGATTGGGACAAGTGATAATCATAGATGGATTTAAGGTGAGCATTTTTGTCCAATAAACAAATTACTTGCATGGACACATGGTGTTGTTTGGGAGTTTTAGTTTGACATTTGGCATTGAGAAACTAACCAGACCAAATGGGAAAATAAATACAATGTATCAAATAATCAAACTCTGATTCGAACAAAGCACAAATCTATGTGTGAAAATGCCTTTAGACTCAAATGTTACAGAGGACCTTGTTTGCAGGAATCTGGCTTTGTAATTGTAGTGATTTATTTTTATTTGATGTAGACGTCATTTTTTTATATCTCATACGATGCAGAATGTATCCCGGGATCTGTTAAGTGAACTGTGGACATTTGGTGACATGGCAACAGAACAAAGTGCACAACTAACAGTAAGTTCATTATCTTTGACATAAGCATAATTAATCCTGTGTGTATTCCTGATGGCAAGTGCCTTTGAGAGCTTAATGTCAACCCCTGGTAAGTCTGTTCAAGCTAGAGCTTGTTGAAATGGTCATTGTTTGTTCATTTCCAGGAAGTTCAAAAGTCCATGAAGGATCTCATGGAGGCTCGGGAGCATCTCGTGCAGGAGAGGGATAATTTCTCCTTGGAAGTTGAAGAAACGGAGAAGGCTCTTGAGGGGGCAGAGCAGCTTTTATTGGAGTAGATACTGTATGTGTGTGCTTGCTTTTAATGTAAATATAAAACATTTTGTATATTTCACCTAATTCAATTTAAGTTGTTAATACTTGCAAAAATAGTTGTTTTCACACAGTCTTATTTGATTTGTCTGGAAGACTGCAAATGTAAAAGCGGTTGGACTGCCAGTGTTATTTTAGCCTGGGTACCAGGGTCGTCACTAGTTACCACAGCCACAAAGTCATAAACCCCCACATACAGGATTAATAGATTTTCTCTTAAAATCTGATTTTAAACCTAATCACACTGCTAACATTATCACTATCTCAAAAAGGGTTATTTGAAGATCTTATAGGGGTTCCCTCAGTTTCAATCCCCTATATTATACATCAGGAACCTTTTCCTTTTAGAATGCATAGACAACTCCTCTGTACCCCCTGGAGACTTTGTGCCACTATTTTGATCGGCCGCTGACCATATGTCATAGCCTACACTTGGTATAGTCTACACTAATAAATTTAACTGGACTGGATGATTTTGCCAGCATTGCAATCCAATGCATGCATGGTTTATGCAATAAACAGATGTATTGCGTCAATGAAAAACATTTTGGGGCTGTGCTACAGAAGGCTATATTGGTCTGCCAATACAGGACTAGTAAAAGGCCCAGTGCACTCATTTAAAAAAAAAATTATATAGATAGATAGATAGTACCAGTCAAAGGTTTGGACACAGGTACTCATTCATGGGTTTTTATTTTTACTATTTTCTACATTGTAGAATAATAGTGAAGACATCAAAACTATGAAATAACACATGGAATCATGTACTGTAGTAACCAAAAAAGTGTTAAACAAATCAAAGTATATTTTTAAGGAGATTCTTCAAAGTAGCCAACCTATGCCTTGATGACAGATTTGCACACTTTGCATTCTCTCAACCAGCTTCATGAGGTAGTCACCTGGAATACATTTCAATTAACAAGTGTGCCTTGTTAAAAGTTAATTTGTGGAATTTCTTTCCTTAATGCGTTTGAGCCAATCAGTTGTGTTGTGACAAGGTAGGGGTGGGTATATAGAAGATAGTCCTATTTGGTAAAAGACCAAGTCCATATTAGGCAAGAACAGCTCAAATGAGCAAAGAGAAACATCAGTCCCATCATTACTTTAAGACATGAAGGTCAGTCGATCTGGAAAATTTAAAAACTTGGAAAGTTTCAAGTGCAGTAACAAAAACCGCTATGATGAAACGCTCTCATGAGGATCGTAACAGGAAAGGAAGACGCAAAGTTACCTCTGCTGCAGAGGATAAGTTCATGAGAGTTAACCACATCTCAGATTGCAGCCCAAATAAATGCTTCACAGACACATCTCAACATCAACTGTTCAGAAGAGACTGCATGAATCAGGCCTTTATGGTCAAATTGCTGCAAAGAAACCACTACTAAAGGACACCAATAAGAAGAGACTTGCTTGGGCCAAGAAACGCGTGCAATGGACGTTAGACCGGTGGAAATCTGTCCTTTGATCTGATGAGTCTAAATTTAAGATTTTTGGTTCCAACCTCTGTGTCTTTGTGATTAGGTGAACGGATGATCTCTGCATGGAGGGGGAGGTGTGGGGGTGCTTTGCTGGTGACACTGATTTATTTCAAATTCAAGGCACACTTAACCAGCATGGCTACCACAGCATTCTGCAGTGATACACCATCTCATCTGCTTTGCGTTTAGTGGGACTATCATTTGTTTTTCAACAGGACAATGACCCCAAAACACACCTTCAGGCTGTGTAAGGGCTATTTGACCAAGGAGAGTGATGGAGTGCTGCATCAGATGACCTGGCCTCCACAATCATCCGACCTCAATCCAATTGAGATGGTTTGGGATCATTTGGACCTCAGATTCAAGGAAAAGCAGCCAACAAGTGCTCAGCATATGTGGGAACTCCTTCAAGACTGTTGTGAAAGCATTCCAGGTGAGGCTGGTTGAAAGAATGCCAAGAGTGTGCAAAGCTGTCATCAAGGCAAAGGGTGGCTACTTTGAACAATCTCAAAATATATTTTATATAACTTTTTTGGTTACTACATGATTCCATGATGTGTTATTTCATAGTTTTGATGTCTTCTATTATTCTACAATGTAGAAAAGAGTAAAAAATAAAGAAAAACCCTTGAATGAGTAGGTGTGTCCAAACTTTTGACTGGTACTGTATATCATTTTTGTTTACATTTTTTTTTCTTATTGGTTTTTTAGGGGGTGCTGCACCACCCTTTTCTCTCCTGGCTATGCCTAGCTTACTTTCTAAATTCTCAAAGTGAATACATACTGCAATTCCAAACACATCTTAACTTTGATTTTACATCTCAAAATACAACAACTTGGCTAGCTAAATGTTTGTTTTTTACTTTACTATTATATTTGAGGGTCCACATGTCATGGAAAATACTAACTTTATTTCTAGCAATGGCGGAGTTGTGCCTACAAAAAGACGCCATTGCTATTTAACTCTGTTGAATGTTGAGATTGCCGAAAGGCCAGTCTCTTTGGCAATGACAAGGAGTGGAACGTTAGCTGAAGAGACATGGTACTCAGTGTACAGGTACTAGTGTTTTTTAGCTTTTCGAAACAATTCAATTTGAAACATATTCATACATTTTCATAAATTGAAATATTATATATATAAAATAATTAATCTCGTTATTTAATTCAGGTCAGTTGCTATAATAGTAAAAAAAAAAAAAAACGTTTTATCTTAGTCGACACTTTTGCACAACTTTTATTTTGAAAGTCATTTGGAAGAAACGCTGCCTAGCGGAAGTTAGAGGCGCATCGTTTACACATAGTGCTTGGTGCTAGTTTTTCCACACACTGCTATTTGATTGACTAACAACACTCAGGCAAGCACCTAGCTTTGTCGGGATGAACTAAAGTAAGAAACCATACATGCTTTTTCTCTTTTGTTCTAAATAATCCCTGTGTTATGACTGCTGGCAAAATATACTGCAACAACTAATTACATTCATTGCCCCTCCTAGCCTTGCTAGCTTAGCTTGCCATTGCTAGCTATGTGTACATGTAACCTTTGCTAGCTAGCGTTAGTTACCTACTGTGAAAAAAAAGCATAGGATGCTAGATTACATTTACAAGACAGTCAAGTGACCGCTTTAACAATGGAAATACATGGCATCAGAAGGGAGGCGAGATCAGGTAGGACCATTCTAGCCAATTAGAGGGCAGATAGCGCCATAGAGATAGATAGGACTCATCTTTGTATCTGTGCCATCATAGCGTCTGTGACAGCATGGGAAGCGCCACAGAGGCCATCCCCATTTTAAAGTTGTCCATTTTCTTCTTCGTTGGCTGATTGCTCCCAACTCAAGGCAATCAAATTGTATTGGTCACATAAATGTGTTTAGCAGATGTTATTGTGGGTGTAGCGAAATGCTTGTGTTTCTAGCTCCGACAGTGCAGTCATATCTTACAAGTAATATCTAACAATTTCACAACATATACCCAATACACACAGATCTAAGTAAAGGAATGGAATTAAGGATATAAACATATATGGATGAGCAATGTATCAGTCTATGCCGCTCTGACAATAGAATACAGTATATACATATGAGATGAGTAATGCAAAATATGTCAATATTAGTGACTAGGGATTTCAAGTCTTATGTATATAGGGCAGCAGCCTCTTAAGTGCTAGGGATAGCTATTTAACAGTCTGATGGCCTTGAGATAGAAGCTGTTTTTCAGTCTCTCGGTCCCAGCTTGGATGCGGTCCCAGCTTTGATGCACCTGTACTGTCCTCGCCTTCCGGATGATAGCGGGGTGAACAGGCAGTGGCTCGGGTGGTTGTTGTCCTTGATCTTTTTGGCCTTCCTGAGGCATCGGGTGCTGTAGGTGTCCTGGAGGGAAGGTAGTTTGCCCCCGGTGATGCGTTGTGCAGACCTCACCACCCTCTGGAGAGCCCTGCGGTTGCGGGCGGTGCAGTTGCAGTACCAGGCAGTGATGCAGCCCGACAGGATGCTCTCAATTGTGCATCTGTAAAAGTTTGTGAGGGCTTTAGATGCCAAGCCAAACTTCTTCAGCCTCCTGTTGCGCCTTCTTCACCACACTGTCTGTATGGGTGGACCATTTCAGTTTGTCAGTGATGTGTACGCTGAGGAACTTGAAGCTTTCCACCTTCACTGTGGTCCCGTCGATGTGGATAGGGGGGTGCTCCCTCTGCTGTTTCCTGAAGTCCACGATCATCTCCTTTGTTTTGTTGACGTTGAGTGAGAGGTTATTTTCCTGGCACCACACTGTCAGAGCCCTCACCTCCTCCCTGTAGGCCGTCTCGTCATTGTTTGTAATCAAGCGTAGTACTGCTGTCGTCTGCAAACTTGATGATTGAGTTGGAGGCGTGCTTAGGCATGCAGTCATGGGTGAACAGGGAGTACAGGAGGGGGCTGAGCATGCACCCTTGTTGAGTCCCAGTGTTGAGGATCAACGAAGTGGAGGTGTTGTTCAGTTCATATATGGAAATCAGTCAAATTAAATACATTAATTATGCCCTAATCTATGGATTTCACATGACTGGAAATACAAATATGCATCTGTTGGTCACAGATACCTTAAATAAGGTAGGACTGTGGATCAGAAAACCAGTCAGTATATGTGTGACCACCATTTGCCTCATGCAGCGTGACACATCTCCTTCACATAGAGAGGTGATCAGGCTGTTGATTGTGGCCTGTTGAATGTTGTCCCACTCCTCTTCAATGGCTGTGCAAAGTTGCTGGATATTGGCGGGAACTGGAACACATTGTCGTACACGTCAATCCAGAGCATCCTACAAATGCTCAATGGGTATTTGGTATTTTATTATGATCCCCATTAGCTGTTGCAAAAGCAGCAGCTACTCTTCCTGGTGTACACACAAAACATGAAACATAATACAGAACATCAATAGACAAGAACAGCTCAAGGACAGAACTACATACATTTTTAAAAAGGCACACGTAGCCTAGATATCAATGCATACACACAAACTATCTAGGTCAAATAGGGGAGAGGCGTTGTGCCGTGAGGTGTTGCTTTGTCTGTTTTTTGGAACCAGGTTTGCTGTTTATTTGAGCAATATGAGATGGAATGAAGTTCCATGCAATAAGGGCTCTATATAATACTGTACACTTTCTTGAATTTGCTCTGGATTTGGGGACTATGAAAGCCCCTGGTGGCATGTCTGGTGGGATAAGTGTGTGTGTCAGAGCTGTGTGTAAGTTGACTATGCAAGCAATTTGGGATTTTCAACACAATGTGAGTAGGCAGGCCATGGAAGAACTGGGACATTTTCAGCCTCCAGGAATTGTCTTCAGATCCTTGTGATATGGGGCTGTGCATTATCATGCTGAAACATGAGGGGATAGCGGCAGATGAATGGCACGACAATGGGCCTCAGGATCTCGTCGTGGTGTCTCTGTGCATTCAAATTGCCATCGATAAAATGCAATTGTGTTCGTTGTCTGTAGTTTATGCCTGCCCATAACATAACATAACCCAACCTCCACCCTGGGGCGCTCAGTTCACAATGTTGACATCAGCAAACCGCTCGCCCACACGACGCCGTACACGTTGTGAGGCCGGTTGGACGTACTACTAAATTCTCTAAAAGGACTTGGGTGGCGGCTTATGGTAGAGAAATGAACATAAAATTCCTCAGCAACAGCTCTTGTGGACATTCCTGCAGTCAGCATACCAGTTGCACACTCCCGTCAACACTTGAGACATCTGTGCACATTTTAGAGTGGCCTTTTATTGTCCTCAGCACAAGGTCCACCTGTGTAATGATCAGGCTGTTTAATCAGCGTCTTGATATGCCACACCTGTCAGGTGGATGGATTATCTTGGCAAAGGAGAAATGTTCACCAACAGTGATGTAAACAAATTTGTGCACAAAATGTGAGAGAAAAGCTTTTTGTGCATCTAAAGAAATCAGCTCATGAAACGTGGGACCAACACTTTGTTTTTGCATGTTGCATTTATATTTTTGTTCAGTGTAATTATTATTATTTTGAATCAATTGGTATGCCTATATATCATTATTTTATAAGTCCAACAATGGGTGTAGCAACTAAGGATTCTACCTTTTAACCAATGTAGGCTTTATAGCCTGTGTCAAAGATGTTTTGTTGGGTTTTTCTAAGATGAGACGTGACAGTTTTAGAACAAAGTTTGTTTATTCTGAACGGTCTGGTTTTGCAACTTCTCGTGTCGGCTGTTTTATCTGAAATGTTATAAATGTGGTTTGTAATTGGTCTTTGATCTTGCATTGTCATAAAGCAGTGACATCACTTTCGCTCCAGCCATTTATTTGAACACCTGCATGTAGGGTGTGAAATGGTGAGGGAGTTCCAATTTCAAAATTAATTCACCCACGAGCTCGGCTTGAAGTCATTATTCTTGATCTTTGTTGGTTTCCTCATACATAGAGCTCGCCGGCTTGAAGTCCTAAAAAACGGAAATGAGTTACCTCTGGTTTGTTCGGCCATTCGTATGGGGGAAATGAATGGGGAAAGAATAGGGTTTTGGGATAAATGCTGAAAAACAGGCTTAGAGAGAGATCTAATATGTTTTGCTCTCTGAGATAATCAGTATGAATTCTGAAGCCTTTATGTGCTTGTTTTGATGACATAAATTCACAAAAGGTATGTTAGCTGATGAAGATTATAGAACAAAACGTATAAGATCTCCTAAGCCTGTGTTTACCACATACCTTATTTTCTGCGTTTATCCAAAACCTCCATTCATTTCCCCATAGGCTTTGGCCAATGAGCCATGACGGAGTTAGTGCCTACACAAATACTCCATTACTACTGCTCTCTATTGCCACCACTACCTAAAAGTGCCCCTTGCTTCCGACTCTTTGCAAGGAAAACTCTTGGAAGGAGCACTAATTTTAATAGACTCCTTTGACGCACACACCCAATGCCTCCAAAAGTACCTTTTTTGGGCTCATGCTATGAGACGTAAAGAAGGAAGGGTGAAACTCTTGATTTAATGTAATGCTGCCTCATACAGCTTTATTACAAACAGAACATAAATCACAAAAGAATGGGTCTGGTTGTGAGGGTCAGCTCAGTTCTGGTATATCTATTAGTTCTAGGGGGCTATGCCTGTGTAAACACAGCTTGGCTATGCTAATTGTAGGGCACTTGTAGTTGGGTACCCCACACTGTAGTTTGTTGGTGGAAGTGTTTCTTAAGCATTAACTCAATAATCCATTTCTAATGCCTACTTAACATTTTGAACATGAAAATAACCAACAGCTCCCTAGCTGAGTGTTTGCTGTTCTAATTGGGTAATTAGGCCTCGTGCTTGAGAGACTGAGTCAGAGAAGAGAGACTAGTAGGGCATAGTAATCCTATCACATCTTTTTGCCAGCTCTTTCACAAATGTAACAATCTCCAGTAGAGGTCGACCGATGTATGATTTTGCAACACCGATACCAATTATTGGCGGACCAAAAAAGCCGATACCGATTTAATCGGCTGATTTAAAATAAAAAATAAAAAAAAACATTTAAAAAAACCCACTTTATATATAATTGTTGTAATAATGACAATTACAACAACACTGAATTAACACTTATTTTAACTTATTATAATACATCAATAAAATAAATTTATCCTCAAATAAATAATTAAACATGTTCAATTTGGTTTAAATAATGCAAAACAAAAGTGAAGAATAAAGTAAAAGTGTAATATGTGCCATGTAAGAAAGCTAACGTTTAAGTTCCTTGCTCAGAGCATGAGAACATATGAAAGCTGGTGGTTCCTTTTAACATGAGTCTTCAATTATACCAGGTAAGAAGTTTTAGGTTGTAGTTATTATAGGACTATTTCTCTCTATACGATTTGTATTTCATATACCTTTGACTATTGAATGTCTTTATAGGCACTTTAGTATTGCCAGTGTAACAGTATAGCTTCCATCCCTCTCCTCGCCGCTACCTGGGCTCGAACCAGGAACACATCGACAACAGCCACCCCCGAAGCAGCGTTACCCATGCAGAGCAAGGGGAACAACCACTCCAAGTCTCAGAGCGAGTGACGTTTGAAACGCTATTATTGCGCACCCCGCTAACTAGCTAGCCATTTCACATCGGTTACACCAGCCTAATCTCGGGAGTTGATAGGCTTGAAGTCATAAACAGCGCAATGCTTGAAGCATTGCGAAGAGCTGCTGGCAAAACGCAGGAAAGTGCTGTTTGAATGAATGCTTACGAGCATCCCGTTAGATGCCACAAGTCTAAATATTCCTGTTACATTGCACAACCTTCAATGTTATGTCATAATTATGTAAAATTCTGGCAAATTAGTTCGCAATGAGCCAGGCGGCCCAAACTGTTGCATATACCCTGACTCTGTGTGCAATGAACGCAAGAGAAGTGACACAATTTCACCTGGTTAATATTGCCTGCTAACCTGGATTTCTTTTAGCTAAATATGCAGGTTTAAAAATATGTACTTCTATGTATTGATTTTAAGATAGGCATTGATGTTTATGGTTAGGTACACTTTGTAGGAACAACAGTCCTTTTTTGCAAATGCGCACTGCATCGATTATATGCAACACAGGACACGCTAGATAAACTAGTAATATCATCAACCATGTGTAGTTATAACTAGTGATTATGATTGATTGATTTTTATAAGATACGTTTAATGCTAGCTAGCAACTTACCATGGCTTCTTACTGCATTCGCGTAACAGGCGGGCTCCTCGTGAGGCAGGTTGTTAGAGCGTTGGACTAGTTAACCGTAAGGTTGCAAGATTGAATCCCTGAGCTGACAAGGTAAAAATCTGTCGTTCTGCCCCTGAACAAGGCAGTTAACCCACCGTTCCTAGGCCGTCATTGAAAATAAGAATGTGTTCTTAACTGACTTGCCTAGTTAAATAAAGGTGTAAAAAAAAAAAAAAATTGGGGCAAAATAGGCGTCTAAAATTACCGATTGCCGATTTCAGGTTTTTATAACACTAATTAATCGGCCATTCCGATTAATCGGTCAACCTCTAATCTCCAAGTACAAGATATACTTCAATAACATTGAAACTGGGTTTTTATTTAAATCTTTGTTAGACCTATACAATTCAGATTCTGATTCATACACATTAGTCTGGCCTAACTGTGTAAAATAATGTTTCCACAACAGAAATAACCAGAAAGCAGGCTTTTATATTGTGTGAGTGGTCAGGGAGCCAGGGAGAAGGAACATCCATGTATTTTTTTTGATGCAGACATTGAGACATGAGCCTTGCTCTGTGGCCCCTGTCCCCCTAGGGCCTAGGGCAGTGGGATGGTTCTAGCACAGCCATGTGGCTTCTCCTTGCTCTCCACATCATTAAAGAAGAATCCCTGAATCTGAGGCCCAGGGAGACCCAGTAGGTCTGTTTGCCCAAGCACAGATGCCTCACAATTTACTACGGGAGTAAATTCTACAGATGGGGGTCTTTCTCCTGGGGTTCCACACTATCCAGTTCCCAACACGGCTGCTGGATGAGGTGCTGCTGGATGACCCCATTTTTCACCCCCTCTAGATAAAGTTGTTGGGATGAGAATAGCCAGCCCATTACATCACAGACCAACAGTTGAGAAAACAGAATGGGGTAGGCTTAATTTCTCTTGTTGCAGAACTTCATCTCCTGCTCTCTGAACGTAAGTCTGAATGCTGGGTTTTTGGCTATGCCTGCTATTGTCTCCACTTCGGTCTCTGAAAGAACTGGAAAGGAAATAGCCAGCATCAGTTGAGAAACAAAACATGAGTGGATTCTGCATGCCATTAAATGGATGATGTGGTTTTGTGTTTCTCAAATGGTCAACATTGAATTCTTAAACCCCTAATGTTTAGTAAACGGTAGGGATACAGTTCAATGCTTTACATAACATGTTGTCTTTGCAGTTGAACTTATATAATCTTAAGAGGAATGCTGATCCCTTCTAGAGACGTTTCCCTTATCCACTCATGTCACTAACCTATGTATTGTACAGTGTTTCTGTTATATAGCCTTCTGAGGTTAAAGAACGCAGAGAATCTCAGAATATTCCACTGATTAGAACTCTACTTTGCAAATGTTGTGTTTTTATCAGTGATTCCAGAGACCAGTGGAATGAGATCATATGCTGTCAGATCTGAAGGCCAGAGCACAGGGATTACATTCTGCCATGGTCTGAGAACCTTTAATACGTTTTAAACAGTCCCCCTTGCATGTTTCACATGAATACAAACAGGCCAGTCAGACGCCCTAAGGTAGGCCCAGTCTTCACAACAGTTTCTATTGTTTAGTCTAATAGACTATGTTTGTATTTTACTCCTTAAAAAAATAGTTTGTTCAAAATGATAAACTTCGAGTCTCAGGTGATGAAATCCACACAGATTGAGCTGTTTTCAACTATGCCCACAAGGGGGTAGTCATATGCTAACTCAACAAGAGAGAGTTTGTCTAAACTATGGTAGGAGAAACCCCAGTACGATTTCATATTTCTGGGGGGGCAATAATTTGCCTTAGCTTGTAAATATTTTTGGCAATGGCATCATCAACCAATGAATGTTTACTTTTCCTCATGAACACCAGGTTAACTAAACCAACAAAATAAAAATGTGGATATAAAAACATGTGATCGGGCCTGAGGTATTTTGCCGACTGCTGGGTGGACTCAAACAATAATCTGAAAAAGGCATAAACTCAGAGATATATACTCCTGACTGGTCGTAGGAACTGTTAACGTGAGAGGAGGGGAGCACATCCTGGCTGGTGGATAGGGAGGGGTGGTTGAAGTTTCCTAGATGCTGGAGAGGAGGGGAGCACATCCTGCCTGGTGGATAGGGAGGGGTGGTTGAAGTTTCCTAGATGCTGGAGAGGAGGGGAGCACATCCTGGCTGGTGGATAGGGAGGGGTGGTTGAAGTTTCCTAGATGCTGGAGAGGAGGGGAGTACATCCTGGCTGGTGGATAGGGAGGGGTGGTTGAAGTTTCCTAGATGCTGGAGAGGAGGGGAGCACATCCTGGCTGGTGGATAGGGAGGGGTGGTTGAAGTTTCCTAGATGCTGGAGAGGATGGGAGCACATCCTGGCTGGTGGATAGGGAGGGGTGGTTGAAGTTTCCTAGATGCTGGAGAGGAGGGGAGCACATCCTGGTTGGTGGATAGGGAGGGGTGGTTGAAGTTTCCTAGATGCTGGAGGTAGGCCTAGTCTTCAGGGAACCGTGACCTATTTCCTGCCCCTGGGATTAAAATTCTGCATTGTGTCCAGGTGCTCAGAAGAAAAATGTGACCCAAAATAATGAAGTATCTGTAAGGATAGTTCGTTTTTTTTTTAGATGATTGAAGATGGCTTGTGTCTTATTGTGGAATGCCACTGTAATGTCAACAATATTAAAATGCCTGTAGCCTAATCAATTAATAAATGTTTAAATTAAGAGAGGGCGAGTAAATCAATAGAGCCACTTCTTTTGAAGATTTGTAAGACAAAGTTTTATTTTGTATCTGCTTATCTATTTAATTGGTCAATAAAGAGGTTTCATTAATAACTACAATATCCTGGTGAAACGCTAATAGTTAAACGGAGTGATCAGGGCTTTGGAATGGCTCGTCCTCATAACAGACAACTGCTCCCTTTTGTGGACTGCTGTGTGGACTATGGCCTTGATTGTAAATTCCTCGAGTCTAGTATGCCTGGCCAACTCCAGCACAGAACACAGATAGACTGTTACTGTTTCTCTCTTTGGATTGTCTGTCGTATAGAAGGAGCATCTCGGAAGGGTATCTTTCCAAACCCTCTTCCACCCCTGCAACCGTTGAACAACTGGGCCGGACATCTGGCTCTAACAGCTGTTTATGGCCTCATTTCAGACGTACTGCTGTATATGCCCCAGTCCTGTGGTGGTGATTTGGAGCTATCAGCACTCTCAGGACGCGCCATAGAGCTTTCTTACGGTCATTTGAAATGTAATTTTCAGAAGCCCAATTCCCCTTCATGTTCATTTGTAGAATTGGAGAGATCTTTGGGGTTGTTTTGCCAATAGTCAATGTCTCCAGTTTTTGAGACTATTCCTAGTTTATCTAGTTTGGCTCAAGACATCTTCCATCTAGCGGTGACATGGGTGAAATGGACTGGTTGGTGCCACTAAAGGCTTGACTGCACACTTGCCATATACAGCTCATATCATTGAGTGGCTCTCATCAAGATGAGAAGGAGAGAGACGGGTGGATCTAGCCCCTGCTCCCACTTGAGTCAAACACATTGCCATTTCTAATCTCCCTGTAGCGATTTCATACTAAAACGTGGCATGGACAAACCACGTAAAGATGTATCTCTTATGTGGAATTTAGTCTTTTTGTGTAGGAGAACTGATGGGAATCACTACGGAAATATCCCTTGGTTATTGGAAATGCTGAGATTGAGCAAGGTTGCATGACTTCAACTGTCAGATTGAAAGGACTGAGACTGGAGTAATTAGACTGTATCCAGGCCTTAGATCATCTATGGGAGGATGAGTCGAATCGACCTGAAGTTCCCTGCAAGTTCATGACCCTTTAACTTCAAGCCAGTGGCTCTGGAGGCAAAGCCTACTTAGTGACCTCAGCAAAGTAGCCATTGACTATATGACAAATGCGTCTTTTAGCATTGGGAAGATAAGGTAAACGGAGTTAGATTTATTTCACCATTGTTTTTGTAGAGCCTCTTGGCCTGTGATTTTGAAGGTAGTGGAACTGGAACGATTTCCAAGATCATTTTTAATAACTGACAGTTTTATATTCAACTGCCACTCTTTTATATCTGTTTTCCTCTCCTTTTCCAAATGAGGAAGAACTCCAAAGTCTCCAACTACTTTCACATCCACTTGTCTTTAACCTTCGGTTACAGCTGAATGAATCCCTCCATCAATTCTAGCCTGAAGTTTACGATATTCATTTCCAGACGCCATCCTAGGTACTGGGATAGAGCACCTTCTTATGTCACCTCACTATATCACGGTCCTCTATTATAAACCTGTCCTTGCTTGATGGTCTCTGTATAAAACTTCCCTCAGCGTTCACCTGGTACAATGGCATGTGGGTCGTCAGCAGGCAGGCGGATGGGATGGATCCTGGCCTCTACCAGGCAGTATATCACGTCAGCTCTCTATCACAGGGCTTTACGGAGCCCATAATTGAAACCAGGCTCCCGATAGGGCTGCTTCTCTGAATCTCTGCTTAGATGGAAGAAATCGATAGTGCATGGTGCTCCTCAAAAGTCATATGTGAAATATTAGACTTAACCATTACACTCTGCTCTCAGCTATTTGACCTGGGCCCACAGGATAAAGCACAGAGAACAACGCATGGCTCTGTCCTTCACATTGCCCGGTTCTGCCATCTCAGTCTGCGGCGCAGCTGTCACTGTTTGTATATTTGATATACTGGGGATGCTGAAAAGAAACAGGTGTTGTATATTAGTTCCACTGTTTTATTTCCCCAAAAATGTGGACTGGAGTCAATAGAGTTGTCAGAGCACGTTATTGTAATATATGGCTATCTGACTTTTAAATTGACCATTGCTACAAACCATCACCCTCCCCCCTTTCCCCCAAGCAGAAAAGAGGGGGGCGGATAATGCAGTTCAGGTGGACTGACCTCAAAGAGAGATGAGAAAGATGGAAATCTCTTTGAAACTTCCCCCCTCTTTCAATACGTTTCATTGGTTACCTGCAGGACACACTGTATTCTTTCAAAGTTCTTGCAGGGAAGTTGGATGGGGAGTTAGTTAGCTAGTTTGGAAAGAGCTCTACATGTATTTGTCATACTGTACTTGTTGTAACCTGTTGATAGGACCACAGACCTATAATCAAACTCTGATCTCAGCTCAGCTTCGTCTGAGCTAAATGTGCCAAATATTCATTCTTCATTACCTGTAAATATTCCATGAACATGAGTGACGATAAGGAGGATCCAGCCCCGCCAACACTAACCCAAGGACACATTTCCAAAAGCTTGTCTTGCTTTGGCCCGCATGAATGCTATTTCGCTGCGAGGCCTGGGGTTGTGAGGGGTGACTGCATCAGTGTTTATCTTACCGACCCGATCCCCAAAGACAGGGCCTTATTCTCCCGCAGAGAAAAATCTCATTAGGGTTTGTTGCACAAAACACAGAATGCTGATCTCTCGCAGGTTTTTTCTCTGGGACACATGTTTCTAACTGCTGTCTGACCCGGGCTCTTGAGCTTGTCCAATCCCATTTGGCTCATGTGCCTCCGAGCCAGGGCTCAGTTACTCCGCACCCATCTCAAAAGGCTATGTTTTTATTTCTCTCACCTTTGACCTCGTCAATAGAGACAGATCCATTTGGTACTGTATAGCGGTGGGGGTGTTTGATGGAGGAACACCTCGTAGTGTAGGTGTTTTGGCCTCTATGTTATTGTGATAAATAATGCTGTGTGAGTAAAGAACACAGTCACAGCTTGTCTTTGTCAGTGGGTTATCATCAGTGTAAGCCTTTCCGGGCCCATGAAGCATCCAATCCTCAACTGCCCATTCCTGGCAGCTATGTCTCTTTTTGTGTCTAAAGGCTGTAAATTCAGTCAATGACGTCAGGGCACTGGGCTGACACCATGCATCAAAGACTCACTTTAAATTCATGTCTCGCCTTCCGCCTGAGATGACTCTGACAATCAATAACGCTGGACTGAGGATATAGCAGTCACCCCCGCTTGACTCCAATCTCAACCATTAATTGAAGTCTGTGCTTTTCGGGCTAAGGATATGTCTTGATGGAGAGGTGACATTGACCATTAAAAGGAGGGGAAGAAGTGCGCACACACACACACACACACTGCAGCAGACTGAGAAAGGTGCTCTGTGAGAGCCCATTAGTGCTTAACAGTGAAAGGCCAGGTCCCCATAGGAATCGGTGGAAGGAAGCTATGTTGAGTAATGGTGTGCACATGGAATATGTAACTCACTAAAGAGGCACTTTCAGCACCTTGCATGTGATTTCCAAGAGACTTCAGGAGGCTGGGGTTTTGCCTCTTTTTATAAACTTAAAATGTGTTTATAAGTTATTCTGTTTTGCCTGTTTCCATTGTAATTGTCTGAGGAGATTAGGCTATTTCCTGTGGTTTCACACTATGGAGTTTTTCCTTTGGTAGACACAGAATAGAAATCAATGACCTTGAGGTTGACCAGTCCGTCTCCAGTTCAAAAAGCCGCCCTGAGGCTGAGAGCCCTCCATCCTCCTCCCCTTGCAGGCAGGATGTTTGGAACAGGTGTTTGATGACAGGGTCAAGGATGCGATTTCTGAATAGTGTCTCTGGTTTGTCTGCCAAAGCAGTTAGGCCTATGTGGGTATATGGAGGTCCCTAGAGAGCTTGCTGGCCCATGCAGCTAAAGCATATGGTGCCCCCTGATAGACGCCAGAGTCTGTTCTCACTCCCTGTGTGCTGGGCTCAAACTTCAGCTTAGTATGCGCTCTTTCAAAAGAGCAATTAGCTTTAGTATAGATTATCATGAGATGGGCTAAGTATGGCAAAACTACTAATGAAGTGACATAGCGATCCCCTTTTAAAGCAAGATTTTGTTAAGATCATCTGGTATGCCCGAAATAGCGATACTCTCAATGAATATTCAACCATTTTTGGTTTTACGATGAGTCGTTTCTGAAAATGTCAGTTCCCAGCGGACTTCTTCTATGAAAGCGTTATGCTTTCTCAATCTCTCTGCACTAGGCATGCCTTATTTGACTGAACCCTTTTCGGTCATTCGTTGCTTCTTTTTGGCATCCATTCCGTAGTAGTAGTAATACCATGGAGACCCATTAGAATATGCCTAGTGATGGAATTCAGAGGCTGTGTGGATGGAAATATGGTCTGAATGATCATGTCAGAGACCCACCCACTATAGAGAAGCCTCTTCTGTTGGCTTCTCCTATCGTGGCCAGATGGGGCCCTAACCTGCTTGCCCTCTCTATCGCTGACTCATAGCCTGAAACTCCGCTTCCACAGCCGGGCTCCCGTCATTTATCACGTCCGAGCTGAAGCCTTTAAGAAAATTGCAGTACTTTAGTCCTCTACGTTTCCTACTGAAAGGCGTCCAAGAGTCTGAACCCTTAATTCAATAAGAGATAAATTGAAAAAATGTGCAAATGTAAGCTGTATTCGCTGGCCAGAACCTAGGAGTGGATTTCATACCCCCTCGTTCTCTGTGCTGTAAATCTTCCCAGAGTTCCATCTGCTTGGCTCCGAACAGTTAAGAAACTGTTCATTAGACTGACACAAACCAGAGAGAACCATGAGGGCGGGAAGTGGCTCTACGTACGCAGGAGTCTTGGATCGGGCCCAAGTGTCTGGCCCCTGAGGGCCTGCTGATTGGGTCACCATGCAGAAGGTGGGACTGGGATGGAAAGGCTTCGGGGTCAGCTTAATCCATTTCTTTTGTTTCAGTCAACAGAGGCCTTTGTGAAGTCTGAGCCCATCCATAAATTGGGCTGAAAGGCACAGCGGCTGCCAACAAACGATTTAACATGCGTTCCGTCCCCTCAAAGGAATACTGGTTTTGATAGCGGTAGCCAATGTTTTCGCTGAAATGAAGTATTTGATTTAATTGTGGTTTAAAATGGTGCGTTTCATTTCACTACTGTGAGCTGGCTGTTTGCTTTTTTTGTCATCTTGCACTAGTTTGATGGACGACCAGAAATGTTTCTATGTCAACCAATAGAAGAAAAATATTTTGGGTTGTTTAGTGATTGATTTAAAAAGCACATTCAGCAGACAGGTTCTGATAAGACCTCTTCACACACACACAGCGAAGGTGACATTTGGCTTGTATTTCCTTGGTTGTTTTACGGGCTAATGGGTAGCCCGTAAGGGTAACAGTAAGAACTTAAAAGGCCTTTTCTCTTTTTTAGTACTGTGTTAAAATCCAGGTAGCAGATAATGGACCCTAATAGATATCTATGTAGCTGTGCTGTATATTAACTAATATACACAGATCAAAAATATCAACTCAACATGTCAAGTGTTGGTCCCATGTTTCATGTGCTGAAATAAAAGATCCCAGAAATGTTCCATATGCAAAAAAGCTTATTTCTCTCAAATGCTGTGCACAAATTTTATTTACATCTTTGTTAGTGAACATTGATACTTTGCCAAGATAGTCCACTCACCAGACAGTTGTGGCATATCAAGAAGCTGATTAAACAGCATGATCATTACACAGGTGCACCTTGTGTTGGGGACAATAAAAGGCCACTCTAAAATGTGCAGCTTTGTCACACAACACAATGCCACAGATGTTTCAAGTTTTGAGGGAGCATGCAATTGGCATGCTGACTGCAGGAATGTCCACCAGAGCTGTTGCCAGAGAATTGAATGTTAATTTCTCTACCATAAGCCACCTCAACGTCGTTTTAGAGATTTTGGCAGTACGTCTAATCGGCCTCACAACCGCTGGCCACGTGTATGGCGTTGTGTGGGTGAGCTGATGTCAACGTTTGCTGATGTCAACGTTGTGAACAGTGCCCCATGGTGGGGTTAAGGTATGGGCAGGCATAAGCTACGGACAACCAACACAATTGTAATTTGAAAGCACAGAGATACCGTGACGACATCCTCAGCCCCGTTGCCTTGCCATTCATCCGCCGCAATCACCTCATGTTTCAGCATTATAATTCACAGCCCCATGTCACAAGGATCTGTACACAATTCCTGGAGGCTACAAATGACCCAGTTCTTCCATGGCCTGCATACTCACCAGCAATGTCACCCATTGAGCATGTTTGGGATGCTCTGGATTTACGTGTACGTCAGCGTGTTTCAGTTAGCGCCAATATCCAGTAACTTTGCACAGCCATTGAAGAGGAGTGGGACAACATTCTACAGGCCACAATCAACAGCCTTATCAACTCTATGCGAAGGAGATGTGTCGTGCTGCATGAGGCAAATGGTGGTCCCACCAGATACTGACTGGGCCACGCCCCTACCTTTTTTTTAAGGTATCTGTGATCAACAGATACATATCTGTATTCCCAGTCATGTTAAATCCATAGATTAGTTCCTAATTTATTTATTTAAATTGACTGATTTGCTTACATGAACTGTAACTCAGTAAAATCTTTGAAATTGTTGCATGTTGCATCCACTTTGAGAAGCAACTTCTACCTAAAGCCCTCCTTCCACTGTTGATAGCCGTGGAAGTTCTCAGTGATGAAATGGGACCTGCGGCTTGACAAGTAGACTCCCAATTCGCCCCCCTCATTCTCACAAATGTATCCTACTTTTTACGAAGTTTGTCATTCATCGTGTGACGCTGACAGTGGAGCGTTGTGGGATTTTGGAGAACCTCAAACCCAGCTTTTAGAACCACATGCTGATATTATAACAATGTATTTAAGAGTTTTGCTCTGAGTTACTATAACATGTGTTTCTGGCATTGAGAAATATAGTAAGTGCTACACTCCCGTTTTTAAACTGATGCTCGTTTTGTTATGGATTCCTACTGAAATGGCAGCTCAGCCTCGCTCAGTAAAGTGGCTGACTTGACGTTGCCCAGTGCCCGTCTTTAGGGTAGTTTTCTTGGTTAAAGAGGGGCTCTGTTTAAGCCACAGTCAAGGCCTTGTGTCAGAGTGTTTACTAATGGGATTCTCAGTAGCACTGGCAGCTCTTCAATCCCCATTTATATGGTCTGTCTGGGCCCTGATTGTGGAGTGTAAAGTATTGAAGGAGCTGCTAGCTTTCTCCCAGACCTGAGCTCCAGAGATGGAGTCTCCTGTGTTTTTTTTTTTTTTTTGTACCCTCCTGGCCAGGTCATTACCATAAAAGAGAATGTGTTCTCAAAGGGGCACCCTGTTAAATGAAGGCAATATTCCTCCTACTCCTCCTCTTCTTCCTCCAGATATCAGAATTTGAAATGTACAATAAGGTGAAATTGTTGTTTTAATGGTAACCTGATGGGACGATGCCTTTTGGCCTTGACTTTAGCTTTACTTTATTTTCCCCCTTACTCTCCTCAGTCCACCCTGGTCTACTAAGTGATAACAGTGAAGAAAGGAACATTTCCAACATTTCGTCCAATATGTCTTTTTCTTTTGGCTCATGACCTCTTTTTGTCAGAGACGAGTCCAGTCTTTTTTTTCCCTCTTTCAAAAACAAAAGCTTTTCAGAGGAGCTCTTATGGCCAGCCAGCTTTTTACTGACACACACACACACACACACACACACACACACACACACACACACACACACACACACACACACACACACACACACACACACACACACACACACACTTGGCAAGGAGGTGGTAGTCTTACTTCACCCTTACACTGATGCTGTTCTTGATCGTCCCTGGCTGTCAGAGCAGAGCGGACGTGAGCCCTCTCACGGAAACACCCCAGGAGTCAAGGGCACCTCTTGAAAGTTCCGGCTAGAGGGAGTGGCGGGATTAATGCTGACTGACTTCCCTGTTGGTGCCCTTGACGCAGGCTCCTCCAGGTTATCACCCAACCTTTGGCACTGCATGTGTTCTCATAAGACTATTGTGGAACCTTGTAGCCATCTGCAGCAGTTCTTACAGCAGGCCAGGCCACTGATTGTGGAGTGTAAAGTATTGAAGGAGCTGCTAGCTTTCTCCCAGACCTTAGCTCCAGAGTCTCCTGTTTTTTTCTGGACATGGCATGCTACCAGGCAGCCCCCTCATCCGTTAGAATGGGAGACTGGTCTTTGTCAGTTGTCTACTTGCACCCAAGCTTGCCCCTGAGTCATGTCATCCCTCCTGTACTGTAAACACAGGGATTTGATAGACCCCTGGAGACGGTGAACCCACTGGTTGCCATTAGATGGGAAATTTGTGCTTTATCTCCAGGGTCAATCACATTCTTATTTATGGCTGTTGTGATATTTTCATTGATCATACTGTTGAAGACAATGATGGAATATATGTGCAAATCATTTAATTTCAAGTTTATTTTAGAGCACACTTCTAAAAGTAATATTTTCCTCCATAATTATTTGTTTGACAAACTTCTCACAGGTCACAAATCCATCGCTGGTTAATCTGTTCAAAACCCCTCTGGTTCATTTAATCTGTTATTTTTCACTTGGAAACATGAACTTCCTGTTATTTATTTTTTTTAAAGCTAAGAATATTCTGAAACCTCTCTCCCCATTCTCATTATGGTGGCTTCAAACATTTTTGTAAAAAAAAATGTATGCATGCTTTCAATTTCGTCCCTCCCGGCCGCCTCTTTCCATCCCTCTCTTTGTCCAGAAACTGAACCAGCTTTGTTTTTGTAACGATCAGTTAAATTACACTTCCAAATCTCAAGGTCAGAGCTACTTCCCCTTTTTTTGTTTTGATTTAAGTGGCACTTAGCCGTGCTACTGTAGCTAATCAAAAGGATTTATGGGGTGCATCACTTTGGCCTGGAATGAGGGGTGTTTATTGACACCCTCCTCCAGGTGTTTTGGACGTTTTTTACTCACCATTGTTGTAGCTGATGGAATGGAAGGCAGGTGGGGAGACCTTCCACTTGTTTGGTAGAAAGCACAACCCTCTCCTTCCGCTTATCCGGAAAGTCTGTGTAAGCTTTCATAATTACATTGATCTTGAGAGGGTTTTACGACCTGCTGACGCAGTCTATCACATTTCAACATGGCACTTGTTAACGGCCCTGGTGTTTTACATATTCCAAGTTCACGTCCAACCATGTGTGTTTCTCGGGTTTCCTGTTAATTGGGATTTTTCACATGACCCTGAAGGAGAGGAAGAGGAGCGGACAGACAGGCAGACGAGGGGTGCGTTTTTGGGCCTCAGAGCGTTGCCAAATGGTTCCTCTCCTTGATTGAGTCAGAGAGACTGTCAGGCCAGAGGCGTGGACTACGAGAACCAGATGTTGACTTCCTCTCTACGTCTCCATAACCCTAAAAACAGATTACAGTATATTCCTGGTATTAGAGGCCTCCATAAAACGCTGTTTTGCAGCATTGTGCATGTTGCTTTTGTGTTTTATTTTCGCTTTAAATGCAGGAAGTCATTATTAGGCCATCTTATCCGAGGAAATGTATCGCTCCCCCGAGTTTCCACCCGATCACATCTTTTGGACTGGTTTGAGTGAACACAACAGAGGCTTGCTGGGTTAATGAGCCTGCCCTCCCTGCCAGCCAATGGCACTGCCATCTTTATACCCAGACCTCTGCCAGCCTAATTGTTTACCTTAGAAATAGCTTCGGACAAAACCCTCCAAGCGCTCTAAATCTATCTTGGGCACTTATTTGGAATTTATGTGTGATTACTTGCCATTAAGTGCCTTGAGAGGGAGGATTCATAATAGAGTGGGCGACGGGGGTAGGACGTCTTAGGCCAACTTACGATGGACAACCACAGTAAATGAAAGTGAGCAGTGAAGGATGGGACAGATTGAGAACATTTGGTCAAACTGCCTCTGGCTGAGCGTCTTAGCCCCCTAAGTCTCGGAGCGGCAGGTCATTGTTGTGTTCAAATATGCTGACCTCTAATGAGAAGGCAGGTTAGAGGACGACCTGCAAGCGCTTTGTCTGCATCTCCTGGGAACACAAACACCAACAGTATGCACAAGAACAGCTGCAGGGTTGCTCCTTGTCAGCGGACGCGTACCGACACTTATTTGTCATTTTGCAGCAAAAAATATATGGAGGCATTTTTGAAGGGGCTTGCAGTGTGAGAAAATGCAGATAAGGGAATGTGTCGTAGGTGGATAACTGGGAATCAGTCACTCAAATGTTTGATATTAAACTTGAATCTAACAGGATTGCTCCTCGTCAAGGCTAACCTTTCTTCAGAATTCCTGTGAAAAATGATGTCACCTGATAATGATATAGTAGTCATTCCCAATATTTGTTTGTCTCTCACCGTTCATGTCTATCTTTACAGATAATCCATATTTTGCTAATAGCTATTCCGCCCACTATGGAATGAAGGTGACGTGTGTGTGTGTGTGTTTGTGTGGTTTTCCTTCTTACCAGCTCTGAGGAAAAATTTACTTGTTATGTAGTCCTACCTAGGTATCTTAAAATGAATGCACTAACTGTAAGTCACTCTGGATAAGAGCGACTGCTAAATTACTCAAATCTAAAATGTTGGTTTGTGTTTTGGTCTTAAGGTATTTGAGTAGTTCACAGATTCAATGTTGAGGCTTGGATGTTATGGTTTAAGGTTGATTTTGGTCCAAAGGGCATCCCATACGCTCTTTTTTCAGCCAGCCATTATTTGATTTGTTTAGAAAGTATTACCTCAGTCTATTTTGGCTTTGGTGTTGCCTTTTTTGGGTGCTTTTTTCTGTTCGTTCTGCGCTTTCATCACTGCAGATTTCCCATGTTGATATCCCCATGTCATCCGATCCCTACGTATTTCTTCCTGTCCTAAAACCCAGTCCCATATGGTGTACAGTGTGACTTTCAGAAGCAATTTACATATCTAGCATGAAATCGAACAGTTGAAATAAGACACAGCGGAGAGATGCTTCTTGGCGCCGCTCCAGGAAGTGCAGCGGTTGTTAATCTGCTTCCTGGGCTTTGCATTTTCTCCCTGTCCTTAGCTGTTAAGCACTTTAGGAAAATGCATCTTAAGTGCTCTCATGTTTTTTGTTGTTGTACTTATTGAGTTTAACTTGCATGTAAATTCGCAGCATAGCATACTCGGTGAAAAGATCAGTGAATGGCGAGGAGGAAGCAAAGTGCTAGAGTAATTCTTGACGTAGATCGGGGACTGCAGATGTAAATTAGCTGTAAACTAAATCTGGTGCAGTGCATCACTTCTCACTTACGAGATTATGTTTTGCTGTACATTGTCACTGTTCCAAATAAACGTAATAAATACATGTAATTGTATAGGAGACATTCTCTCTCGACTGCCTGCCTGGTTTTCGCTCAGTTTAGTTGAACCTATAGAGGGTGCTTTGGCTTTTGGCGTTTTCTTTCAACTTGAAAGGAACATCGTTTTAACTTTTGATCCAGTACAATTGGGAGAGACATCCATGTTGAATAGAATAAGACAGTAAGCCAGCAGGAATCCAAATGGCTATGACTAATTTCTCAGATGTAAAACAAAATGGTAGAACGCTTTTTAAAAGCAAAAATGGAATAACCATTTCCTCAAAAGTAGTCCACCTCTTCCACAAAGGCATTCGAGAGTTTATATGGGCCTACCTTTACTCAGTGGTGGAAGAGACCAAATACTGAATCTTCTTCAAACTAAAAACAAAGGGTTCTTTATCTTTGAAATCTATTCAGACCATTGGAAACTCCAATGTAAAATGTAAAGCAACACTTATGATTCAGAAGGGAACAGTTTTCTCATGTCATTGCTTGTTTTGAAGTCCTGCTGAAGAGTGCCCCCCCCCTTCTCTCTCCTTCAGCAAACTGGTCATTTGTTATTTTTCTATCTTCTTTCCTCTTAGGATTTTGTTTCCAAGGCAATGGTTGAGAAATGCGGCCCTGGGATGTGTGTGTGAATGAGTCGGAGGAATGCCTGTGTTAAACATGGCCAGAGGATCCTATCAGACCCTAAGGCACGGGAATAAAAGAGACACACTGGTGTCTGAGGATGCTCTTCACTCAAAGGAAATGACCCTGCGATACACAGGCACTGCCCGAATTCCTGCCCTTGTGTTGTCATCGCAAAAGTAAATACTTTGGGCCATGGTTTTGTTGCTAAATCAACAGCCTTTTTTTGCTCAGCTTAAAGGGATAATCCACCCCCAGAAATAAATATCATGAAACTGTCAATTTGATGAAAGCTTGTTCTATCAGTAGGTAAAATACACATTTTCCCAGGATTTAACTTCGAAGTGGTCCATCTGTGAAATCAGGAAATTGTGTAGGATACGTCATAGCTACATGGTTCTCGTCGCTGGAGATCGGGGATTACACACTCCTATTTCAATATGCTTTAAAAAAAAATTGCCTGCATTCCAGATCACCGAATCAGCCAATAGATAGCATGGGCATACTTGTATATAACACATCCATCCATTTACTGTGCATTCAGAAAGTATTCAGACCCCTTGACTTTTTCCACATTTTGTTACGTTACAGCCTTATTCTAAAATTGATTAAATAAAAAAAATCCTCATAAATCTATACACAATACCCCATAATAACAAAGCGAAATCATGTTTTTACAAAATACCTTATTTACTTAAGTATTCAGACCCTTCGCTATTAGACTCGAAATTGAGATCAGGTGCATCCTGTTTCCATTGATCATTCTTGATGTTTCCACAACTTGATTGGAGTCCACTTGTGGTAATTTCAATTGATTGGACATGATTTGTAAAGGCACACACCTGTTTATCTAAAGTCCCACAGTTGACAGTGCATGTCAGAGCAAAAACCAAGCCATGTGGTCAAAGGAATTATCCGTAGAGCTCCGAGACCTGAAAATAGCTGTGCAGTAGCGCTCCCCATCCAACCTGACAGAGCTTGAGAGGATTTGCAGAGAAGAATGGGAGAAACTCCCCAGATACAGGTGTGCCAAGCTTGTAGCGTCATACCCAAGAAGACTCGAGGCTGTATTTGCTGCCAACGGTGCTTCAACAAAGTATGGAGTAAAGTGTCTGAATACTTACAGTTGAAGTCAGAAGTTTACATACACTTAGGTTGGAGTCATTAAAACTAGTTTTTCAACCACTCCACAAATTTCTTGTTAACAAACTATCGTTTTGGCAAGTCCGTTAGAACATCTACTTTGTGCATGACACAAGTCATTTTTCCAACAATTGTTTACAAACAGATTATTTCACTTATAATTCACTGTATAACAATTCCAGTGGGTCAGAAGTTTAGTTACACTATGTTGACCATGCCTATAAACAGCTTGGAAAATTCCCTAAAATGATGTCATGGCTTTAGAAGCTTCTGATAGGCTAATTGACATCATTTGAGTCAATTGGAGGTGTACCTGTGGATGTATTTCAAGGCCTACCTTCAAACTCAGTGCCTCTTTGCTTGACATCATGGGGAAATTAAAAGAAACCAGCCAAGACCTCAGAAAGAAAATTGTAGACCTCCATAGGTCTGGTTCATCCTTGGGAGCAATTTCCAAACACCTTAAGGTACCACGTTCATCTGTACAAACGATAGTGCGCAAGTATAAACACCATGGGACCACGCAGCCATCATACCGCTCAGGAAGGAGACCCGTTCTGTCTCTTAGAGATTAATGTACTTTGGTGCGAAAAACGCAAATCAATCCCAGAACAACAGCAAAGGACCTAGTGAAGATGCTGGAGGAAACGGGTACAAAAGTATCTATATCCACTATATAATTGTTTGGCCATAATGACCATCGTTATGTTTGGAGGAAAAAGGTGGATGCTTGCAAGTCGAAGAACACCATCCCAACCTTGAAGCACGGGGGTGGCATCATCATGTTGTGGGGGTGCTTTGCTGCAGGAGGGACTGGTGCACTTCTTAAAATAGATGGCATCATGAGGGAGGAAAATTATGTGGATATATTGAAGCAACATCTCAAGACATCAGTCAGGAAGTTAAGCTTGGTTGCAAATGGGTCTTCCAAATGGACAATGACCCCAAGCATACTTCCAAAGTTGTAGCAAAATGGCTTAAGGACAACAAAGTCAAGGTATTAGAGTGGCCATCACAAAGCCCTGACCTCAATCCTATAGAAAATGTGTGGACAGAACTGAAAAAGCGTGTGCTAGCAAGGAGGCCTACAAACATGACTCAGTTACACCAGCTCTGTCAGGAGGAATGGGCCAAAATTCACCCAACTTATTGTGGGAAGCTTGTGGAAGGCTACCCGAAACGTTTGACAAGTTAAATAATTTAAAGGCAATGCTACCATATACTAATTGAGTGTATGTAAACTTCTGACCCACTGGGAATGTGATGAAAGAAATAAAAGCTGAAATAAATAATTCTCTCTACTATTATTCTGACATGTCACATTCTTAAAATAAAGTGGTGACCTAAGATGGAATTTTAACTACGACTAAATGTCAGGAATTGTGAAAAACTGAGTTTAAATGTATTTGGCTAAGGTGTATGGAAACTTCCGACTTCAACTGTATGTAAATGTGATTTTTATAAATTTTAAACTTTTAAATTGTTAATACATTTGAAAAAAAATCTAAAAACCTGTTTTTGCTTTGTCATTATGGGGTACTGTGTGTAGGTTGATGAGGAAAAAACTATTTAAGCTATTTTATAATAAGGCTGTAACGTAACAAAATGTGGAAAAAGTCAATGGGTCCGAATACTTACCCATTACTGAACAAAAATCTAAACGCAACATGCAACGATTTCAATGATTTTACTGAGTTACACTTCGTATAAGATAATTGAAATACATTCTTTAGGCCCTAATCTATGAATTTCACATGACTGGGCAGGGACACAGCCATGGGTGTGCCTGGGAGGGCATAGGCCCACCTATTTGGGAGCCAGGTCCACCCACTGGGGAGCCAGACCCAGCCAATCAGAATTAGTTTCCCCCCACAAAAGGGCTTTATTACTCCTCAGTTTCATCAGCTTTCCCGGGTGGCTGTTCTCAGACGATTCTGCAGGTGCAGAATTTGGATGTGGAGGCCCTGGGCTGGTGTGGTTACACGTGGTCTGCCGTTGTGAGGCCAGTTGGATGTACAGCCATATTCTCTAAAACGACGTTGGTAGAAAAATGAACATTCAATTCTCTGGCAACAGCTATGGTGAACATTCCTGCAGTCAGCATGCCAATTGCAAACTTCCCCAAAACTTGAGACTTCTGTGGCATTGTGTTGTATGAAACAACTGCACATTTTAAAGTGGCCTTTTGTCTCCAGCACAAGGTGCACCTGTTTAATAATCATGGTGTTTAATCAGCTTCTTGATATGCCACACCTGTCAGGTGGATGGGTTGTCTTGGCGAAGGAGAAATGCTCAGTAATAGGGATGTAAACAAATTTGTGCACAAAATTGGAGAGAAATAAGCTTTTTGTGGCTTTTGAATTTTTTGGTTCGTTATATATCGTCTTGAAAGTTTATATTTTTCTTAGATGTGCTCTTCTAAACTGTAACAAATTATTCAACTCTGTTTCGCCTTCAAATACCATCTCACAATGCTCCCTGTGTGTCTGTGGGAAACATGGGAAAGGGCTGTTGTTGCCATAGCAATGTACTCTTCACTCGCTCTGGTCAAGGGCAAACTGCAAATTGAACTCAGAGAGTTAGACTCCTAAATTGATAATGTAGTTTGTTTAGGCGATTTTACAGCTAGCTACTTCATATGCTGACATTGACTTTGGTATAATTGTGTGTAGCTACGTTTGCTATATAGCTAGCTCGCTACTTAGCCAGCCCAGACTGAGAGCATTGCATTGTGGGTTTTGTAGTCGACTTGAGCTGCAACAGATTTCCACAACAATTTTCACGTTACTACCAACCTTGTTATTGACAAAAGAAATAAACCTTTGTTCACAAAAAATATTGTTTTCGCATATTAGTGTTATTTAACACTGTTTAACACTGTTAATCATAGAAATTAGTGGTTTGGAGGTGGATTATCCCTTTAGGAGGATGATTTCCTCGAACTGAGCTCAAATGTGAAGAACACTAGTTGTCTTAATGTCCATTTTTCATTATTTAAATAATCATCAGAGAATAATTCCTCAAATGCATCTTCTCAGAAGAAGATTTGTATACAGGAGATTTCATGGTTTTGAACTTGCCCGATAAATTAGAGTGACTCCTTTGGAAATTAGTGGTGACTGTGACTCAAGCCAAGCCTCATTGGAGTAATTGGCTAACACCATGCTGGGAATCTGCCGTCCAGTGGCCAGGCAGGGGGAGATTAAAATCATTTCTGAGCAGGATGTATGTGAATTAATTGGGCCTGTGTTTAGGACTTCATCTAAATTAGTATGGAAGGGTTTTCCCCTCAAAGATCTTAGACACATTTTTGTAAACAACAGAGACCAACTCTAATCCAGAGGGAAATGTATTTGTTTATTAGTGTCGCCGCAAGAACCAACTGTTGCTATTCTACTGGAATTGTAAAGAAAATGCATGTTTTCTTACTATCCTTAAAAAAGTGACAATCTTAGTTGTTCGGCAGACTAGTGTGTTTGTTAGTACCTTGGCTTGTCTTCTTGTGATGCAAAGCTAGATTTATTTCCTTGTCAAATGCTAATGATGTTCCTTACCCCTCCTCCTAATACAGACCATATGGTTTGTGTGTTGTAAATGGTAACATGCATAGAACATGCAGGCTACATAGCAGGGCTGGGAATTGCCGGGAGCCTCACGATATGATATCACAAAACTTAGGTGCCGATACGATATGTATTGCGATTCAATACTGTGATTTATATTGCAATTTGATGTTCCAAACATATTGCTCACCTGTCTGCTGCAGAGGGACAAGAGAGACATTACAAAAAGGTTTTGATCAGTCTTGGAAATAGAAGTGCTGAAAATGAGAACATGTTGGCTCATTATTTATAAAGAAGATAGATTACAAGCTATGAAGGAAAAATACAGTAATATTGGTGCAGGTACAGCCAACTAGCACAAAAATGTAATTGAGATATTGTCAAAATGATACAATATGTCAACAATAATGTCCTGAATTATAATAATGCCCCCCCCCCCATTACTAGAATATGTAAGTGGTCTCTATAAAAAAGTCATGTTGAACAACTCAATTGGATTATGGAATTGAAAGCTTGCGTCATGTTGTGGTGAATGGAGACCTAGGCCTATGTCAGAGAGAAGTTCAGGAGCTTTGATTGATTAACCAGTTCTACAGTTTGGACTGAAGCTTGCCGGGTGAATTACCGATCTGAGGATCTTGAAGACTGCAAACCCATTTCTGTCCATTATGGTAATATCCATGTGACCTAAAGCTGTTACACCAATTTACCAAAAAACTCTCATCCGTCCACATTTTTCTCCATCACTGGCTGCTGTTTTCTTCATCTTCATGTGGCTATCTCCGCACACCTTGGTAATTGGTGATGTGGACCATATGTTGGCTTTCAATAGCAGTCTGTTCAGTCGGTGGTACCAGGACTTCTCCTTCCCGGTCACATAGTAGTTGTTGTCTTGGTCAAGGGAGGGAAGGGGAGGAATATCTTCCTGTCCTCTTCTCCCCCCCTTCCTACCACCAAACCCCTCTTGGTGGAGCGTTGTGCTGTTGGGAAGCTGGTCATTGGGCCTGGCTGTTTTGAAAAAGGCTCCACAGCCCTGCTGCTGACGGTGTCTAATTTTCACAGTGTCCTCCTGTGACCTTATTAATGGGGCAAGAGCGGCAGGGCTGCTGTGACCCTTCCTCTCGGGGGTCAAGGTGGTTGAGCAGGCAACAGCCATTAGCTTGAGAGCCTCCCGATGAGAGGCTCTTTTGAAACTCCCAGGAAACATGTCACTTCTCCTTTCCCCTTCTCCCCCAATTAAAGTGATTTTCCTCACTTTTTGTTTTCCAGGCCTGCGAGTTGGGAGATGTTTTGAATCAGTATTTGTAGGTATTTTCTGTGTGGAGTTCTCCTTTTCTTTTGAGGAGGAGAGCTTTTTGAGGCCTATTAAAAACTGATGAAGCTGTTTACTAGCACCATTTTTCGGAGTAGCCTAATTGTCGTTGTAGGTTTTTGTTGGAAAGGTAGCCTATTTGAGGCTGAAGTTCAAGCATGTTTACTGGTTGTTCTTCTTTATAAAGTCTGCTGCATACACTGGCTCAGGGCTGGCTTTGCTTGGGGAGTCATAAAACATGCCGTGTCATCAAGTTCAAAAGGTACATTATATCACCATAGAGAGCCAGCAACTCTTCAGCCTGATGAGATTGCCAGAGTGAAACTTCCATCAAGTTTTGCTTCAAGACCCTCACTTTTCCCAAAGAAAAAACCCCAAAGTTATTTTGTTGTTTAATTTAGTTATTTTTGTCTCTCTTACAGTTTACCCCATTGTGAATCCCTTTCCAATCGGAACGCATGAACAGCATCACTACGTTGGACAATATCACTCCCCTGGTAAGTATTTTACCTAGTTTTCTCTTTCTTCTTATATAACAAGCATAACAATTTACTTTGCAACACACCAAGATTTGACTGATGAACAAGATATTGGCCTAATTCCTCACAACCAAGTACATCCAGTACTTTTTTCTTGACATTTAATTTATATATATATATATAAAAAAAAAAATACTAATAGTTACCAGTACTTTGTCTTCAAAGAGCTGTTGAACTATAATGATGGCAACTTTCATGTAATCAAACTCTGAGTATATTTTTCACAGTGAATACACTCTGTTTTCTATCATACCCTCTCCCCCTTTCCCATTCCTCTCTGCTTGGCGTGCCCAGACAGGCTCTCAGTATAAGTCAAACACAGTTTTTTCCCCTGCTCTTGCTACAACTGGGTCAGTGAGAAGCACAAGGTGAATCTGTTTACCTACAGCTCACGCAGAATGCCCTACTGAACCTGACTTGACGCGCGCACACACAGAGCCATGCCAAAAAGACGACAACTTACATTTTGCAAGGTGTTCCTAAAGTCAAGTTGAAGACCAGACTGACCACTTTCCTTCTCTTTGACTGTCGCTTTGTTGCATAAAAATCGATCAGATAAATAAACAGGTGTATGTTTTTGTGCATGTGCGTGGGTGCCAGTGTGTGTGTTGAGGTCCAATATCTGACTGTGCATGTATGAAATGTGGAGAGGAACAGAATGGAGCAGCTGGGTCTGCTTTGTTGGCTTGTTTTGTAATGTCAGAGTCTGGTGTTGATTCAGAGCAAAGCTGCATGCTTTACACCTTTCCTGCACAGCTGCAATGATTCTGCTCTTAATAAGGTCCACATAAGACAAAACTGGAGGGGACTGGGTTGGGGGTGTACGTAGGTGGGGGTTGCGGTGCAGCTCGCCGAGTCAAAATATGACTGCCGCCTGCGAGGGAATCTAGCAGCTGTGTTGACCGTCTCGTCTGACTGTGAAGAGAGGCACTGATTATAAAGTGCAACATTCTGGCAAGCCAGCAGTCTCGGCGAGGAACGGCTTTGATCATTTAGCATTGTAAACGGCTCCATCATCTAAGGCCTCAGGTAATACACTGGTTTATTACCTTAATGAAGGGGTTGAAATGTTTATCTACAGTACTAAGCCCTCAAGCACTTTTGTGGCCAGCGATGAAGAATCCTTTTGGCAACGACCTGAGGGATGAGCAGTTTGTTAGTGCTCATTTGTGGCAGCTTTGGAGGAAAATGTTGTATTAGGCTACTTAAAGTTTATTATCTGTCAATTTTGATACTTTCCTCAATGCACTTGTAGATGAATGTATTGAGAAAGCTCCTCTCTGCTTTGACACATTGAAATCCACAAAGAATACAGGTGTAGGATTGAAATTTCTCTCACAGCAGGAAAATAATCCTGCAGCAACAGGAAATGTGAATTATTGTGTGGATTATAATTAATGGCCATTTTTGTAGGAGTTGATGCATTTTTAGTTTGGGGAAATCAAGTCTGACATTATAAATGACAACCTTTAGAAGCCCTTTAAAACCTTGAATACACCTCCCCAGTGGTTCAGCGGTCTAAGGCACTGCATCGCAGTGCTTGAGGAGTCACTACAGCAATGGGTTCGATCCCAGACTGTGTCACAGCCGTCCGTGACCGGGAGAACCATGAGGCGGCGCACAGTTGGCTGAGAAACGCCCGGGTTAGGGGAGGGTTTGGCCGGTCGGGATTTCCTTGTCGCATCGCGCCTGAAAGCTGACATTTTTATTTTTTATTTTTTTATTTCACCTTTATTTAACCAGGTAGGCAAATTGAGAACACGTTCTCATTTACAATTGCGACCTGGCCAAGATAAAGCAAAGCAGTTCGACACATACAACAACATATAGTTACACATGCAGTAAAACAAACATACAGTCAATAATACAGTGAAAAATAAGTCTATATACAATATGAGCAAGTGAGGTGAGATAAGGGAGGTGAAGGCAAACAAAATATATATATAAATAAATAAAAATATAAAAAGGCCATGCTGGCGAAGTAAATACAATATAGCAAGTATAAAAAAGAAAAAAAGTAGAGATAGTAGAGATAGAAATAATGGGGTGCAAAGGAGCAAAATAAATAAATAAATACAGTAGGTAAAGAGGTAGTTGTTTGGGCTAAATTATAGATGGGCTATGTACAGGTGCAGTAATCTATGAGCTGCTCTGACAGCTGGTGCTTAAAGCTAGTGAGGGAGATAAGTGTTTCCAGTTTCAGAGATTTTTGTAGTTCGTTCCAGTCATTGGCAGCAGAGAACTGGAAGGAGAGGCGGCCAAAGGAAGAATTGGTTTTGGGGGTGACCAGAGAGATATACCTGCTGGAGCGCGTGCTACAGGTAGGTGCTGCTATGGTGACCAGCGAGCTGAGATAAGGGGGGACTTTTCCTAGCAGGGTCTTGTAGATGACCTGGAGCCAGTGGGTTTGACGACGAGTATGAAGCGAGGGCCAGCCAACGAGAGTGTACAGGTCGCAGTGGTGGGTAGTATATGGGGCTTTGGTGACAAAACGGATGGCACTGTGATAGACTGCATCCAATTTATTGAGTAGGGTTTTGGAGGCTTGTTGTTTCCTCTGACACATTGGTGCGCCTGGCTTCTGGGTTAAGTGAGCGGTGTGTCAAGAAGCAGTGCGGCTTGGCAGGGTCGTGTTTCGGGGGACGCATGGCTCTCGACCTTCGCCTCTCCCAAGTCCGTAGGAGTTGCAGCGATGGGACAAGACTGTAACTACCAATTGAATATCATGAAATTGGGGAGAAAAAAGGGTAGAAGTACAACAACAAAAAAGATAATAAACTACCAGTTTACATTTCCTGCAACAACAAGGTGATCAAATGAATATTCTACATTTATACCCGCCTCATGAATGATTCAACCCTAGCAGGAGATTATTTGACCTAATGCTCAGTCACTACTCATTAATGACCCCATTCTGAACAGCAAACCATCTGGGTTTGACACCTCACAACTGACTCGACCATAGGCAGGTATAGTGTATGTATATTTGTTCAGTAACAGAGGCCCTAACTCTGAAACTCCTGGTTGCTCACTGATTGGAGTTTTCATTTCTCTTATTGATTATCAATAGCAAATTGGAGGAGTCGGGTTCTTTGCTGCCAGAAAGGTTTCACCAAAGGCCCGATGTAGGCTATTCTTAACTAGAGGTAATACTCTGCCCTGTAGTTCATTTTGGCTGTTGTTTTGGCAGTTCCGCTGGTGGTCCCATGTAAACAGCTCTCAAAGGGGTTCCCCTCTCCTAGTCTCTATCCAAGGGAGTCTGTGCCTCTGGTTTAAATGGGGTAATTGATAGTAGAGGATGCCTGATCCTGGTGCCAGGAAGGACCAGCTCTGTGTCCCTGACCCCTCCTGTACAAAGGGACCCTCTCCTCATCCCTTCTCTCAGAAAGCTGGGAAGAGTAAATATTTAGCAGGCCGCACAACAATGGCTCGGCCAGGGAGAGAATGAGACTTTCATCAGAACTCATGGCTAAAGGGACATTTGGCAGAGGGGGAACTCGTTGGCTAAATTTGGAGGAGGGTGTTTTCAGGGGAAAGGAATCTCTCATGCTGAAGACTCATTTCTAGAGCTGTTTTTTCACTAGAACCCAGATCAGCCACTAAGGATACTTTTTATCTAAACATACACTACCGTTCAAAGGTTTGGTGTCACTTAGAAATGGAAAAATCTAGAGTTGCAAAGAAAAACAGTTGCAAAGAAAAAGCCATATCTGACTGGCCAATAAGAAGAAAATATTAAGATGGGCAAAAGAACACAGACACTGGACAGAGGAACTCTGCCTAGAAGGCCAGCATCCCAGAGTCGCCTCTTCACTGTTGACGTTGAGACTGGTGTTATGCGGGGACTATTTAATGAAGCTACCAATTGAGGACTTGTGAGGCATCTGTTTCTCAATCTAGACACTCTAATGTACTTGTCCTCTTGCTCAGTTGTGCACTGGGGCCTCCCACTCTTTTTATTCTGGTTAGAGCCAGTTTGCGCTGTTCTGTGAAGGGAGTAGTACACAGCAATGTACGAGATCTTCAGTTTCTTGGCAATTTCTCGCATGGAATAGCCTTCATTTCTCAGAACAAGAATAGACTGACGAGTTTCAGAAGAAAGTTCTTTGTTTCTGGCCATTTGGAGCCTGTTATCGAACCCACAAATGCTGATGCTCCAGATACTCAACTAGTCTAAAGAAGGCCAGTTTTATTTCTTCTTTAATCAGAACAACAGTTTTCAGCTGTGCTAACATAATTGCAAAAGGGTTTTCTAATGATCAATTAGCCTTTTACAATTATCAACTTGGATTAGCTAACACAACGTGCCATTGGAACACGGGAGTGATGGTTGCTGATAATGGGCCTCTGTATGCCTATGTAGATATTCCATAAAAAATCAGTCGTTTCCCGCTACAATAGTCATTTACAACATTAACAATGTCTACACTGTATTTCTGATCAATTTGATGTTATTTTAATGGACAAATAATGTGCTTTTCTTTAAAAAAAACAAGGAGATTTCTAAGTGACCCTGAACTTTTGAACGGTAGCGTACATTTAAGATGCTTCACACTGTTGAAGTGATCAGACATCCTTTCTGTCAGCGCTCTCTCTCCTTTGTTTGGAAAACTACTTCAACTCCATTATGGCACACATTTTATTCTGTTCTTTTACCCCCCTCTTTGACATTCTAACACTGACGTGTGTGTGTGTGTGTTTGTCTTTTTTACAAGCCAAGTTACCAGCCTTCCTTTAGACACGCTCTGAATTTCCTTTCTCACTACCCCCTCCCCCACACTCTTCTATCCTACATTAGATTAGTTGCTTGTAAACCTTTGTACAGTACTACATCTCACTTAATGCCCACACAATGAAAAAGGGGTTTTGCAGTCTAAAGGCCTCTGCCGGGTTCCATTGGAAAGGGCTTAAAGTAGGTTTTGTCTCCCGTGCGCCACCTTTGTGACTGACATTAACAGCCTAGAGGACTGCAGGCCGGCGTAGGGCGCACTGTGCGAAGGCTGTTCCCTGGCCAGGGAGAGAAGCATGGGATCAACACTGTGATTTACTGTAACTCGTAAATCCTCGTCATTTACTGCCATAATTACTCCTCCAAAGGTGTGAAGTGCTTCAACAAAACATAGTGTGCTGGGATGAATGGGCCTGGCCCCCCACTCCCGAATCATTCTGGCTGGCATGATTACGGCTGCCACGGCAGAGAGAGCCCAGTCCAGGGTCACTGAGCCTCTCAACACTGGGAAAGCTCACTTCTCCCACTGACACAGAGTGGGGGGGAATGCTCACTTCTCCCACTGACACAGGGGGGGGGCAGGAGGGACATTTTGACACGGCGTAGTAGATGGTATTAGAAAAGTCTCCAGCAACCGTCTTTTCCAATGATATAACTGTAATGTTAAGTTATTAATTATGTATTTGCATCATGGAACAGAGTGCAAAGACCAGTCATCACTGGCGATAATCTTCCAACACTCCAAACAAACAATAAGTCGTGGTTAGAATGAATAGGAGTGAGTAGGAATCAACACTTCAATGGGAAATGAATGAAACAAACAAACAGGATCAATATGGAAAACAACAGGCTGGCAATCTGTCTCTGGGTTTCTATTGGGTGTGTTTTAATTGGTCAAGTTAAAGCGGTGTTGGTCGTGCTGCTCTAGCAGACTAATGGGCTGAGTATGTAGCTGAGTGAGTACTAAAGGGTTGCAGGCCCACGGCTGTGCCAGGCAGCCAGCCAGTGGTTCATGAACCACTCTCCTTCACTTGTTCCTTAACATTCTCCCTGTGTTTGCGTGTGTGTTCGATTATGGATGTGTAGTTGCGAGTGTGTGTGTGTGTGTGTGTATATACATATGACACAGGCCTGCGAAAGGAAAAAAGCGCCCCCTCGTTGTAATGCCTTTAAGGGAGGCCTGTTGACCCAAAGCATGATGTAATTCAATAAGCCTGTCACTAATAATTTCCCACTTCTTTTAATGGGCTGGAGATTGATCCAGGTTCTGTAGCAAGGCCCCATTTTCTCTGGGCGGGGTGTTTTTCCTGCTCCATCCATTTTACTGCCATATTTCACTGTTTATAAATATTTATGCACATATACAGCTGTCTAATAAAGACTAGGAACTGGACGGCTTTCCAGTTTTCATTTTTAAGATCTTATATTTTGCTCTTGGAAATGCCAAAAAGCTGTACCCACCCTTTTTATAATAATAATAACAGCTTGTTTTCTCATGTAAAAGAAAAATGACAAACAGACCTTCACCCCTATAAGTATGCATATACATGCTCTCTTACATACACAAACATACCCTCATACACTACATGACCATAGGTGTGTGGACACCTGCTCGTCGAACATCTCATTCCAAAATCATGGGCATTAATATGGAGTTGGTCCCCCCTTTGCTGCTATAACAGCCTCCACTCTTCTGGGAAGGCTTTCCTTTAGATGTTGGAACATTGCTGCGGGGACTTGCTTCCATTCAGCCACAAGAGCATTAGTGAAGTCGGGTACTGATGTTGGGCGATTAGGCCTGGCTCGCAGTCGGCGTTCCAGTTCATCCCAAAGCTGTTCGATGTAGTTGAGGTCAGGGCTCTGTGCAGGCCAGTCAAGTTCTTCCACACTGAACTCGACAAACCATTTACGTTTGGACCTTGCTTTGTGCACGAGGGCATTGTCATGCTGAAACAGTAAAGGGCCTTCCCCAAACGGTTGCCACAAAGTTGGAAACACAGAATCATCTAAAATGTCATTGAATGCTGTCGCGTTAAGATTTCCCTTCACTGGAACTAATTGGCCTAGCCCGAATCATGAAAAACAGCCCCAGACCATTATTCCTCCTCCACCAAACTATGACGGTGCCACATTGAAAGTCACTGAGCTCTTCAATAAGGCCATTCAACTGCCAATGTTTGTCTATGGAGCATGGCTGTGTGCTTGATTTTATACACCTGTCAGCAATGGGTGTGGCTGAAATAGCCGAATCCACTCATTTGAAGGGGTGTCCGCTATATACTAGAAGTATATAAAAGTATGTCCATGTCTGCTTCGTACCCTGATGCTGTGAAGTGGATGGATGGGTCGGGGCGTTCTACACAAACACAGGGAGTTGTGAGGAGATACGTGTAGCTCTCAGGCCTCTTTCTTCTGGGCTCCTGGTACTGTATCAGTTTCCTATTACTATTTGTACTATTTGTTTTGAGGCCCGGGGCACCAGCGTTTCAGATGCTGTGTTAAGTGGATGGGCTGTCAGAAAAAGTTCCCACAGTCATTCTTTGTGAGTGATTTTTTTTTTTTTTTTACAGATAGGGACTTAGATGAGCTCCCCCCCTCCTTCCAAACACACCCTCCACCTACAGTATCAGGGCCACATGTACGTGTGACAGTCATGAGTACACACGTGAGTATTTATAGTCTACATTTGTTAAAGCTCACATTTATCATGTGGCCTGCTGGTGTCAGTGACTGCTGCGTTCCCATGTCTCTCTGCTGCTACTCTTGTCCCCCTCCACACACACACACACACTTTGGTTTACATTCATGAATTCACCCCTCACCACAGAAATCATCCTGATTGAGAGAGAACAGGAGAACATTTGAGAAAATGGTCTATATTCTATAATCATTTCTTGATGGGCCTAACTTGTATACAGTCATTCTGTTGTTGGATTCTTCAGCTTGTTAGGGGAAGAATTGTAAAGGTTTGTTCTATCAAACTTGCGACACTAGCCCATTAGCATATGGCAGCGATCATCAGAAGCTATAAAGAGGGAAGCGGTGTGCCTCCAGGGCTGGACTGGTTTTTATTTGGAACCACTTAAGATATTCACCTGTGTAAAATTGTTTATCTTGGAAAGAATGGTAAATAAATCCACTTGGGCCTATAGCCAATCATAAAGTGCGCAGAGTGCCCGTAAAAGCGTAATTAGACCAGTCTCAGACCAACTTTTGACATTGGTTGCCATTCTTTACAAAACCCTCTTAACAACGTATAGCTGGTTTGCTGCCAAGAGCAAAAAAAATCAAAAGGCTGAGGGCCATTACTCACTCACTCTGGGAAAGGTTAATGCACTGTTCTGTACTGGCCTTAAGGTGTATATTAGTATTATTACTTAGCCGTGAACAGATCCAATAACTGGGCCTGCACTTTACGTGTAAAAAAACAACAAGGGAACGAGAGAGATGTGAAATGCTCTTTGTGTTCAAATGTCGACACATTTTTGTATTTTTCTTTTCTGGGGGAGCAGCTGCGGAGGCCTAAGCCCCGTCTCACTGGTGTACTCCCCTCCGTAGGGAGCATGATGCCAGCCGCTCCACTCTGCCCCAACCCTCCTAGAACCAGTCCCATTAGTGGGGCTAATACACCCCCGCCTTCCCCACTCCGTCCCGGCCCCAGAAAGCCCACTTGTCCTTGGGCCGCTGAGTGAGATGACACAGGATGAAGTCACTCCATTTGTGTTGGCACAGAGACCGGACCGATGCCGGGCTGCCAAGAGTTCTTGGACACGTCTCGCTCTGGTGAGAGGGAGAGGAACCATAAGGTAGAGTTTGTGTCGCAGTACGGTGGGCCCACGTCCAGCATTACTTTTGCACAACCTGTGTTGAAAACCCCACTGAAATAAGACAATATTGTAAATTGAGGTGGTGATGTTATAGAGTGCATGACGCTGAAAGTTGGGAGAGGTTCCTGTTCATGTCTTCACTCCTAGTGTTGACATGCTGACATGAGTCAAAGCCACTTTTTGTATGTTATTGTTTTTGGATGTGTGTACCTTTATTATCCATAATTCCAGTCATTTTGCGCTCGGACAGTATTTTGACAGTGGTGTGTGATCTCACTGCGAGTTTTTCCTCTCTATCCGGTGCTGTGTGATTTACCTGCTGTGGAATCAGAGGGTCCTAGAGACATTTTACATCCTCGTCCCAAAAAGGTAGCTAGCGGAGGCCAGAGTTTGACAGACATCCTCCCACCCCCTATCCTTCCCCTCAGAGGCCGGAGAGGAGCTGCCCTGTCCTGTGTTTGTAGAGCAGGGGCTAGGGGGAAGTTTGACTCTGGAAAGCTTTGCCTGTGTTTGGGCAATTCCTCAAAGGCTTAACCGACCTGATGAACAAATGCTACATTTGGGCTCCTCAAAGAGTCTCTTTCCATTACCCCCACCAGCAAACCCCAGCCTCCTCCCCCTCCCCGCTCGGCTGGACTGCCCTGTCTGTCTCAGCCCTTCGTTAGCATCTCAGCAAGCCCAAGATCAAACAACATGGACGGACTCCTTCCTTCCACTGTCACTCTGCTCTATCATTTGTAGTGCCAGTCTCAGTTTTCTAGTGCTCTGAGCGACCTAAACGTAACATGTAAAGTGTTGGTCCCATGTTTCATGAGCTGAAATAAAATATGCCAGAAATGTTCCATACACACAAAAAGTTTATTTCCTTCAAATTTTGTGCACAAATTTGTTTACATCCCTGTTAGTGAGCATTTCTCATTTGTCAAGATAATCCATCCACCTGACAGGTGTGACATATAAAAAATCTGATTGAACAACATGATCCTTACACAGGTGCACCTTGTGCTGGGGACAATAAAAGGCCACACTAAAATGTGCAGTTTTGTCACTGAAGTTTTGAGGGAGTGTGCAGGAATGTCCACCAGAGCTGTTGCCAGAGAATTGTATATTAATTGCTCTACCATAAGCCTCCTCCAACATCATTTTAGAGAATTTGGCAGTATGTCCAACCAGCCTCACAACCGCAGACCACGTGTATGTAGTCATATGGACAAACGATTTTCTGATGTCAACATTGTGAACAGAGTGCCCCGCGGTGGGGTAATGGTATAGGCAGGCATAAGCTATGGACAACCAACACAATTGCATTTTATTGATAGCAATTTGAATGCACAAAAATACTGTGATGAGTACCTGAGGCACATTGTAAGGCCCATTTTTTTTGAAAGATACAGTGCCTTTGGGAAGTATTCAGACCCCTTGACTTTTTCCACATTTTGTGACGTTACAGCCTTATTCTAAAATGTATTATATTGTTTTTCCCCCCTCATCAATTTGCACACAATACCCCATAATGGCAAAGTGAAACCAGGTTTTTAGACATTTTTGCACATTTATAAAAAATAAAAAAAATGAAATATCACATTTACACAAGTATTCAGACCCTTTACTCGGTACTTTGTTGAAGAACCTTTGGCAGCAATTACAGAATCGAGTCTTTTTGGGTATGACGCTACAAGCTTGGCACCTGTATTTGAGGAGTTTCTCCCATTCTTCTCTGCATATCCTCTCAAGCTCGGTCAGATTAGAAGGGGAGTGTTGCTGCACAGCTATTTTCAGGTCTCTCCAGAGATGTTAGATCGGGTTCAAGTCAATCATTCAATTAATCAAATGTATTTATAAAGCCCTTCTTACATCATGGGATGGCTGTCACTGCGATTGGCTGCAACAACACAGGCCCCAGAAAACAAGCAGGCCACTGCTTTGAGCTTCTTCTCCCCCAGAATGGGGATTGGCTGCAAAAAGAATCTCCTACAGAGTTCAATCAATCAATCAAATGTATTTATTAAGCCCTTTTTACATCAGCCGATGTCACAAAGTGCTATACAGAAACCCAGCCTAAAACCCCAAACAGCAAGCAATGCAGATTTAGAAGCACGGTGGCTAGGAAAAACTCCCAAGAAAGGCAGGAACCTAGGAAAAAATCTAGAGAGGAACCAGGCTCTGAGGAGTAGCCAGTCCTCTTCTGGCTGTGCCGGGTGGAGATTATAACAGTACATGGCCAAGATGTTCATAGATGACCAGCAGGGTCAAATAATAATAATCACTGTGGTTGTAGAGGGTGTAACAGGTCAGCACCTCAGTAGTAAATGTCAATTGGCTTTTCATAGCAGATCATTTAGAGTTAGACAGCAGGTGCGGTAGAGAGAGTCGAAAACCGCAGGTCCGGAACAAGGTAGCAAGTCCTGTGAACAGGTAAGGGTTCCATAGCCGCAGGCAGAACAGTTGAAACTGGAGCAGCAGCACGACCAGGTGGACTGGGGACAGCAAGGAGTCATCAGGCCAGGTAGTGTTGAGGCATGGTCCTAGGGCTCAGGTCCTCCGACAAAGAGAGAGATAGAGAGAGAATTAGAGGGAGCATACTTAAATTCACACAGGACACTGGATAAGACATGAGAAATACTACAGATATAACAGACTGACACTAGCCCCACGACACACAAACTATTGCAGCATAAATACTGGAGGCTGAGACAGGAGGGGTTGGGAGACAGGAGGGGTTGGGGGTGGCGCCAACCCAGACAGGAAGATCACGTCAGTGACTCAACCCAGGGTTAGATGCAGAGAATCACAGTGGAGAGAGGGGAACCGGCCAGGCGGAGACAGCAAGGGCGGTTCGTTGCTCCAGTGCCTTTCCGTTCACCTTCACACCCCTGGACCAGACTACACTCAATCATAGGACCTACTGAAGAGATGAGTCTCCAATAAAGACTTAATGGTCAAGACCGAGTCAGCGTCTTTCACATGGATAGGCAGACCTCTGTGGGAGGGGTCTCGAATGGTTGAGGGACAGCTATTGGGGAACTGTGGGGGGATTTTGGAGGGTTTGGGTTCACGTTTTTTTGGCCTGGTGGGAGAACTGTCAATGTGCCCTTGAGCAGGGCATTGACCCTGGATGCTTCTAGGTGTCGCTCTGAATGGGAGTCTGTTGGATGACTTTTATGGTGTAGTTGTTGAGCAGCTTCACTGCAAGTATATTGTATGTTTCGGGTATTCAATTAAATAATAATACATAAAAAATAGTGGTCCTATAACGGAACCTTGAGGAACACCGAAATTTACAGTTGATTTGTCAGAGGACGAACCATCCACAGAGACAAACTAATGTCTTTCTGACAGATCTAAACCAGGCCAGAACTAGTCCGTGTCGACCAATTTGGATTTCCAATCTCTCCAAAAGAATCTGGTGATCGATGGTATCAAAAGCAGCACTAAGGTCTAGGAGCACGAGGACAAATGCAGAGCCTTGGTCTGACAACATTAAAAGGTAATTTACCCCTTTTGATTGCAGTCTCAGTGCTATGATGGGGGTCTAAAACCAGACTGAAGCATTTCGTATACATTGTTTGTCTTCAGGAAGGCAGTGATTTGCTCTGCAACAGATTTTTCAAAACGTTTTGAGACGAATGGGAGATTCGATATATAGGCTGATTTTGTATTTTCTGGGTCAAGGTTTGGCTTTTTCAGGAGAGGCTTTATTACTGCCACTTTTAGGGAGTTTGGTACACATCCGGTGGATAGGGAGCCATTTATTATGTTCAACATAGGCGGGCCAAGCACAGGAAGCCGCTCTTTCAGTAGTTTAGTTGTAATAGGCTCCAGTATGCAGCTTGAAGGTCTAGAGGCCATAACTGTTTTTATCAATGTGTCAAGAGATATAGTATTAAAAACCTGAGTGTCTCCCTTGATCCTAGGTCCAGGAAGTGTTGTGCAGACTCAGGACAACTGAGCTTTGGAGAAATAGCCAGATTTAAAGAGGAGTCCATAATTTTCTTTCTAATGATCATGATCTTTTCATCAAAGAAGTTAATTAATTTATCACTGCTGAACTGAAAGCCATCCTCTTGGGGAATGCTGCTTTTTAGTTAGCTTTGCGACAGTATCAAAAATACATTTTGGATTGTTCTTATTCTCCTCAATTAAGTTGGAAAAATAGGATGATCAGACAGTCTTTGATACTGCACAGGTACTGTCTTTCCAAGCTAGTCGTAAGACTTCCAGTTTGGTGTAGTGCCATTTCGGTTCCAATTTTCTGGAAGCTTGCTTCAGAGCTCGGGTATTTTCGGTATACCAGGGAGATGATAGTTTCTTATGACAAATGTTTTTTGATTTTAGGGGTGCGACTGCATCTAGGGTATTACGCAAGGTTAAATTGAGTTCCTCAGTTAGGTGGTTAACCGGTTTTTGTACCCTGACGTTCTTGGGTAGGTGGAGGGAGTCTGGAAGGGCATCTTTGGGTTGTCCGAGAATTTATAGCACAGCTTTTGATGGTCCTTGGTTGGGGTCTGAGCAGATTATTTGTTACGATTTTCAAACGTAATAAAATGGTGGTCTGATAGTCCAGGATTATGAGGAAAAACATAAAGATCCACAATATTTATTCCACGGGACTAAGCTAGGTCCAGAGTATGACTGTGGCAGTGAGTAGGTCCGGAGACATGTTGGACAAAACCCACTGAGTCGATGATGGCTCCGAAAGCCTTTTGGAGTGGGTCTGTAGATTTTCCCATGTGAATATTAAAGTCACCAAAAATGTGAATATTATCTGCCATGACTACAAGGTCCGATAGAAATTCAAGGAACTCATTGAGGAATGCTGTATATGGCCCAAGAGGCCTGTAAACAGTAGCTATAAAAAGTGATTGTCCAGTCTCTGGCTGAGCCACTCAAGGACATTCAGGAATTTGTCCTGAAGCCACTTTTACTTTGTCTTGGCAGTGTGCTTGGGGTCATTGTCCTGTTGAAAGGGGAACCTTTGCCCCAGTCTGAGGTCGTGAGCGCTCTGGAGCAGGTTTTCATCATTTTGTACTTTGCTCAGTTCATCTTTCCCTCGATCTTGACTAGTCTCTCAGTCCCTGCAACTGAAAAACATCCCCACCACATGATGCTGACACCACCATGCTACACCATAGGGATGGTGCCAGATTTCCTCCAGGCGTGACGCTTGGCATTCAGGCCAAAGAGTTCAATCTTGGTTTCATCAGATGAGATAATCTTGTTTCTCATGGTCTGAGAGTTTTTAGGTGCCTTGTGGACAACAACAAGCATGCTGGCATGTGCCTTTTACTGCGGCGTGACTTCCGTCTGGCCACTCTACCATAAAAAGGCCTAATTGGTAGAGTGCTGCAGAGATGGTTGTCCTTCTACCTGGCGACGTAGTGTGTTACTGATGGTAGGCTTTGTTACTTTGGTCCCAGCTCTCTGCAGGTCATTCACTAGGTCCCCCCGTGTGGTTCTGGGATTTTTGCTCACCGTTCTTGTGATCATTTTGACCCCACGGGGTGAGATCTTGCGTGGAGCCCCAGATCGAGGGAGATTATCAGTGGCCTTGTATGTCTTCCATTTCCTAATAATTGCTCCGACAGTTGATTTCTTCAAACCAAGCTGCTTACCTATTGCAGATTCAGTCTTCCCAGCCTGGTGCTGGTCTACAATTTTGTTTCTGGTGTCCTTTGACAGCTCTTTGGTCTTGGCCATAGTGGAGTTTGGAGTGTGACTGTTTGAGGTTGTGGACAGGTGTCTTTTATACTGATAACAAGTTCAAACAGGTGCCATTAATACAGGTAACGAGTAGAGGACAGAGGAGCCTCTTAAAGAAGAAGTTACAGGTCTGTGAGAGCCAGAAATCTTGCTTGTTTGTAGGTGGCCAAATACTCATTTTCCACCATAATTTGCAAATAAATTCATAAAAAATCCTACAATGTGATTTTCTGGATTTTTTTCTCATTTTGTCTGTCATAGTTGAAGTGTACCTATGATGTACCTATGATGAAAATTACAGGCCTCTCTCATCTTTTTAAGTGGGAGAACTTGCACAATTGGTGGCTGACTAAATACTTTATTGCCCCACTGTAGACAGCTGTGTGCCTTTCCAAATCCATGTCCAATCAATTGAATTTACTACAGGTGCACTCAAATCAAGTTGTAGAAACATCTCAAGGATGATCAATGGAAACAAGATGCACCTGAGCTCAATTTTGAGTCTCATAGCAAAGGGTCTGAATACTTATGTAAATTAGGTATTTCTGTTTTTAATTTTTAATACATTTGATTAAAAAAATTTTTTTAAACTCTTCACTTTGTCATTATGGGGTATTGTGTGTGGATTGCTGAGGATTTTTTATTTATTTAAGCAATTTTAGAATAAGGCTGTATTGTAACAAAATGTGGAAAAAGTCAAGGGGTCTGAATACTTTCTGAAGGCACTGTATGTGACCAACAAATGCATATCTGTATTCCCAGTCATGTGAAATCCATAGATTAGGGCCTAATGAATTTGTTTCAATTGACTGATTTGCTCATAAGAACTGTAACTCAGTAATATATATTTCCACACTGAGTTTGAAATCATACTGTGACATTTTGAAAATTATGATAATGCTCTTTTAGTGTAAGTGTTTGAAAAGACTGCTTGAAATTTCAGCGTGTTTTGGTGGGATGGAGTTTTGGCCTGCCTGGTGGTGACATCACCCGGCAGTAAATTAGTTAATAGACCAAAAAGAAAGAGAGTTCCAAACCTCTGCCAATAACAGCTAGTTTTCAGTTTTCCCCTCCACTCAGACCACTCCCAGACAGTCCTAGAAAAATCCTTGTTTAAGAAAGGGCTCTTTGCTAAGAAGTAATATATATATAGTACCATTTTAACTGAAAACAATCACAGTAAGGTACTTGATTTTTACCCATAAATGATTCAATATTGAGATAAATATAGCGTCATTTTTCCTTTTTAAAAATGTGTCATGACCAGAAGAGGAAGTATACCGAGGTGGCTCCTCTTGCACTTGAGGAGACGAGGTGGAAAAGGGACTGAGGTGGAGAGAGAGAAAGCAGAGGGTGCACTGCCGCTGTATGCGAAAGGAGGACAAAGGCCCAGTCGCACTGCTCCAAAGCCCTGACACCATGTGAAATCCTTTGTAAAAACAACTGTATTAGAGGGCAGAGCCTGCTTTTGTGCCAAAGGGCTTTATGAGGGTGGTTGTGGGGTGGGAGGTTACGTCCCAGTCCAAAGCTGGAGCAAGACTGAAGAACAACCCACTGTTCTAAGAATCATTTCCCCTTGTCTTCCCAAACATACAAATCTAACTTGTTTTGTCAGTTTGTGTTCTGGGATTGTCAAGTGTTTGGCCTAGTAATTCCTTGTGACCTAAAATAAGTTTGTTCTTGATCATCACAATCATCACAATAATAGGCCTATTCCATCCTGAGAGGACTTGAAAGGAAAGGAAAAAATAGTAATTTCATTGGCTCTGCCATCAGTCTGTCAAAGTGAGCAGTCTATCAAGGAGCAGGACACTAATCCGGACACTTCTAAAAAATCCTGCTATGCCCTCAGACAAACCATCAAACAGGCAAAGCGTCAACAACACGTCTGCCACGCTGATCCTCAACACTGGGCCACCTCAGGGGTGCGTGCTTAGTGCCCTCTTGTACTCCCTGTTCACCCACGACTGCGTGGCCAAGCACGACTCCAACACCATCATTAAGTTTACTGACAACACAACAGTGGTAGGACTGATTGCTGACAACGATGAGACAGCCTATAGGGTGGAGGTCAGAGACCTGGCAGTGTGGTGCCAGGACAACAACCTCTCACTCAATGTGAGCAAGATAAAGGAGCTGATCGTGGACGGCCCAGTACATCACTGGACCTATATACTAGGTGGTGTCAGAGGAAGGCCCAAAGAATTGTCAAAGACTCCAGTCACCCAAGTCATAGACTGTTGTCTCTGCTACCGCACGACAAGCGGTACCGGAGCGCTAAGTCTAGGAACAAAAGGCTCCTTAACAGCTTCTACCCTCAAGCCATAAGACTGTCGAACAATGAATCAAATGGCCACCTGGACTATTTACATTTACCCCCCCCCACCCCTCCTTTGTTTTTACACTGCTGCTACTCCCTGTTTATTATCTATGCATAGTCACTTTACAAATTACCTCTAACCTGTACCCCCACACATTGACTCGCTACCGGTACCCCCTGTATATAGCCTTGTTAATATTATGTAATTTACTTGTGTTTTTGATTAAATGTTTTACTTTAGTTTATTTTGTAAATATTGTCTTAACTCTCTTGAACTGGATCGTTAAGGGTTTGTAAGCATTTCACTGTAAGGTCTACACTTGTTTTATTCGGTCCATGTGACAAATAAAAATGTGATTTGATTTGAGTATAGAACAGGTGCTTGTGATCTCATTTACACCTCCAAGCTGTCCATCAACACCTATAAGAGGAATGCAGATTAGCACTACGGCCATCCAGCTACATCACTCCACTATCTCTTTTATTTCAAGCCAAGATTTTTCCAGCTTATTTTCATGTTTTTCTTCTCTTCCGGGAAGGAGCAGGTCATATGGCTACAGCATGTGGCTGGATGTAGTTTAACTTTCTCCAGCTACTCCAGCAATTCCTTGCGCTTCCCGTGAATCTCCAACTAGACAACAAGGATTATTCAGCACATTGACTATTTTTCTGTCTTTGGTCATGGGGAGACGGGAGAGGTTGGGCTACAGTTAGTGCAGATACAGTTTAGTGTGCTGTAATAATCTTAGATTTAGGCCTAATTATTCTCTCTGCCTGTCTCTGGCAGTAAGTCCTGGCGGTCCCTGCGGACTTGGGGAGAGTTAATCGGGGGGGAGAGTTAATCGGGCGGGAGATGTCCGTCCTTACTCTTGAGGTGTCAGAGGGGATTGGGTTTCCCTGGGTTTTCCGAAACCCAGACACACAGAAGCCACAGAGCAATGCTGCAAGATACTCCCCCCCCCCCATTACCACATGCAGAGGGTTGCACAATGGGGTTGTAACATTACCTGACGGTTCCTGCCTGATTTCAGCTTTCATGATTGCCTATTGGGTCACCGTAAATGTGCTTCCAAATCAAAAGCGAGTTGGATCATGTTTAATTTATAGCAGGAAGGCTTCGTGCAGTGCGTGTTTTTTTTCTCTTAGCTGTTTGATGTTTTATGTCCTTGGAATGTGCAAGAGGGAGCGGCTTTGGCTCTACCTTGGGCATTTGTGCTGCATTTTGTTTAAGCATAGGCTTATATGTATTCTGCATCTGTGTAAACCCGAATGTGCATCTTTTGTATGGGATCATTCAGTTGTCTACAGTATTTTTTTTGTCACCCTAGTACTTTCAACATTACTTTGACCCTTGCATTTAGAAAGAACAAGCTCCAATTGATCATGCAATTTAAAAATGTTATCACATTTCCATTGGCGCTCCAAATCTTAACAGGGAACAACTGTCTTACTCCAAGTCAATTCCTGTAAGAGTTTAGAATCAACTCTCTCCATTCCTACTTCCCTCCATTTTCTCCTTTTTTAAATTTTGTTGTTGGCTGACCCTGTCAGTTTGATGAGCTGTGGGTGATCATTGCTGGGACCAGTATGCTTTGATTACAGCTCCTTCCAGTTACTGTGCCCTTTGATGTGGTTTCTCTGCCGTCCAGGGCTGCAGCGGCCCGCCAGCCAGCCAGGCTCTTGTTATTTCAAAGGGGGAATCCTCGCTCGACTCGGATGGCCTGGGCTGACCAGGCACATGACCACCACAGGCATGGCTGGATACTGATACGCCAGGCTTTAGTGTGATAATCCTACCCACTCATGAGGTTTAATGGGGCTATAGGCACTGCCCTTTAACCGTAAAGCTGTTTATTCACACAGAGCTAACTAGCCTGTAATATAGCCTGTACCCAGCTGTATATTAATAGGTGATAATCATGTTTGGTCACACGCACAAGCTTTCTTGTTGAATGGGACATTCTTGGTTCTGAGTTGTTATTTTTATAAATCGCTTGTTCTTTTCTATTAGTAGCCTACGTAATGTAGTGTAGGCCTACTGGATGTCTGCTTTGCAAGTAGGCCTACATTAGGCTATATTGTTATTGTTGGCTCGTATTAATTTAAACAGGGAAAGTGTTTGTCTAAAGATGTGGAGAAGTGCTGCTAGGGTAACATTACGATAGCTTATTGAAGCTACAGAATTGTAAATATATACTGTATAACACACCACAATGTATACAGCAGTTTACGATTCAATGAAAGTTGACTTGTGGTAAACGGTGTTAAACACAACTGTTCTAAACATAGAAAACCTAGGATACTTTCCATGTAGCCAGCACCCTACTGCAGTGCACTGCATATTATGGTGTGCTATATGAACTGTGTCCTGATGTTAGCAGACAGCTGAAATTAAAGCCAGGTATGACCTCTCTCTTCCCATGATTCCACGTGATGAAGAACCACTCCTGCTGAGCAGAATGCTTCGAGCACAAAAAGTTATTTTCCAAGAGTCTGGAAGATGAACTCTTCCATTTTTCATCTTGTGGGAAAGATTGTGATATTTCATGGTATAGTGGAGATATGACAGGGTTGCAACATGTTGGTGAAACAGTCCAAAGGATATGGTAATCATTTTGTTGTGTGGCCCAACTGTTGCTTGAGTTTGGTTATCATCAGAAAGTCCACTGTAAATTTTCAATCAAACCACAGTTATTTCAATGGGAATGGGCAGGGTGGAGAGGTCTATGAGGTAAAGGGGAGTATATTTTAGGGGATTATTAAGTTATACACAGCACAGCCAAAGGACTGAACACATCTAGTGTACAATCTTTAATTTGATGTATGATGCCATGGATGGGGTCATAAAGAAGGGTTTTGAGGTCAAACTAAACATGTTATTGATACCAAAGAAGTGATTATTTCACGACTTAAGTAGTCTGACAGCTATTTTTATTGGTCAATTTAATTTGTAAAATTGATGTTGAGTCATTTTTCTCTCACATCCTCTGACTGGGAATTTGTGTGAAATGCAGCTAGATGCCAAGATTCAATATGATCCGCGGTAGATCCGCGTTAATAGGTGCTTATAGCAATGTCCGATTGAGCCTACATATGCAGCATTTACCGTGAAGATAAAGTTGCCCTTAAAAGGTGCATAGCGGACAAAGCACGATTGGATTGAATCTGGGACTTAGAAACCTCTCAATAATAGTCAGTGATTGACTGAATAACATTTTCATCCTAAAACAAGCTCGTAATATTTTTTGTATTTTCCTATCGTGATAATGAAATAAGTCAGAGACTCATAACACTCAAATGTTAGTTTGTTGTGCTGTTTACTAGTGGTGATGAACCTCCGTTCCTCCAGCTGTCGTGTGCTGCAGAGGCACTGATTGGGTTAAAAGTCTCAGAGCATCATAAACGTCCTATCAGTGGGCTAGTGCGCAGTCCCAGCCCACCGCCTACCCGAGACAGGGTGCATGTGTTTGTCATTCTGGCTGTCCGCTTCCCCGTTAGTTTCTAACTTATTTCGCTGCGACTTGTTGCTGTTTTTTTTGTTGAGTTTTTTGTTGAACAAGTGGTGGATACTGTAAACCGAAGCCATTTTCGGTGAATATTTTAAACTTCGACGAGCACGAACGGAACGCAAACATCTAGAGCTCCAACACTTCGATAAGGTATCAAACCTGTGAAACGGTGTACTTTTTATGTTTCCGTTAAATGTTGACTATGGATTGATTCTCTGAAAATACGGATGTTTTTATACCCCATAATCTAAATGGTTTAAATATATATATATATATATGTGTGTATGTTGTTCCTACTGTGTATGGTATTAAAGAGGGGTTTTATAATAATATACAGATAGCGGATTCCGTCTCCGCTGCTGCAAACTATCGGAACGACTTAATGGAAAGGGCAAGTGATGTTACGCCTGATGGGATGTCCCGGTCTTTTTCTGAACACCGGTGTAGCTTCCTCTCAGAATATGTTTTTTACACGCGTTTTCCTCTCATTGTGTAGCCTACATAACTTAAGTTGATCAACATTATATTTGGTAGGCTAATATGATCATATAGGCCTATCGACATAACGGATAAGCTTCTTGTGTGACAGCAGCTTCGTATAAAAAGTATATTAAAAAAATGGTGGTCATAGCTTACTTTTGAAAATTTAACAAAAACTGCTTTTGACTAAAATTATTTTCTATGATCAATTATTTTCACATTGATTGTTTGCGGCATGATGTTATGATTACTACAGTAGACTAGTTTATTTACCTATTTTAACTTGAGACACTACTAGCCTTGAGCAAGCCAACTTCATATAGGTATGTAAAACTCAGCTGTGGAAATGGGCCAAAGGGTCAGCCTTGTCAAAAGCTTCTCCGACACTAGAATACGAATGCCAAAGTCCTCATACATAGTCCTCTCAGGCATGTGCCTGTAGTTTCCAAGATGTTATTAGGCTGAAGTTATTAACTGTCTTGACTGAGTCCTCATAATTACTGTCTATTAGCTTTAATTGAAGGGATGAGGTACTTTGCCTCCTGCTGCATACCTGGTAGTTGCACAGGTCTCACCCCATAATCATGAACTCAACTTGAAAGCAGAAAAACGCATCCCGTTATTCTCAACCTTTCCAGTTTCCACAGACCTCATGTCGGTCAAACAGTGGGACTGTCACTTCTTTAAACCACTGCACTCAAAACCAAAATGAGTTTTCAGATCAGTGTTTGCAGATACACACTGAAAATAGGAGCTATAAATAGTTCATTGTTTATTTTTTTTTATTTTTTTAAATAAGGAAATGTTGTCAGCGTTCGTTTTTAGGGCATCCGTCCCACACTGATCGATCCGTTATTTTCTAAGGGCATAGGCCCCTGTTTGTGTCAGACTGCAGACTGGCCTAGATGTCTCACCTGGATGGCAACCCTCAGTATTGGAGCGCACACAGCCTCCCGCTGAATTCCTGTGGCAGTGGAGCAATGTTGAAAGCAGATGTGTACTGGTAGAGGGATGCATTATTAGGTTGTGCAACTCATTATTTAGCCAAGAATAATCACCATTTTCATATCACAATTCCATTGACAAAGGTCCAGGCTACATACGTAAGTCTCTTTTTCATACTTTTTAATTGTTTCATTGCCAGGTTTTCAGCTTTAAAAAAAATCTTTGTTTGTAACTTGTATGGTAGACTGAAAACGTAAACATAGTTTCCGCTGCACTGCCTGCTATTCGGAGCTCTTCAGACAGAGGTTGAAGTTCTTCTCTCCCCCATTCCCACAGCTTTGACCCGACCTGGCTGTCAGTCTCATGTTACCCCCTCACTCATGTTGAGGCGTTGAGAACACAATCATTCACATTCACTGCATCGCATGGCTGTTTCCCTGCATGGACATGAAGTTTAGCCTAGTAGGCTATGTGATATATCCTAATGGGTGTCGGTTGAACACAAACACGTTTAGTTTGCCATCAAAATATTTGATATAGCCTACGACTGTGTACTGTGTTTGCATGCTGTCAAATAGAGGCAAGCCGAACTTCGAGAAATGGTTCTGTAGTGAGTTTTTTTGGAGGGAAAGTTATTTGCAAGTAAGCTGTGTCATGAGTCAAGTTTGTTTTGACAGATGTGAAGGTTTTTAAAAGCAAAATGTCTACAAGGTCGGTAAAATAAGGAAGCCTTAAAGGTTCAATGCAGCTGTTTTTATCTCCATATCAAACCATTTCTGGGTAACAATTAAGTACCTTACTGTGATTGTTGTCAATTAAAATGATAAAAAATAAACAAAAATAGCCTCTTAATAATGAGACATTTCTAAAGTAAGAATTTTGGTAGGACTGTCTTGGAGTGGTCTGAATATCCTCATTTTCAGAAATTTCACAGTACTATTCCAACCTCATAGTGTGGAAATGTATTTAAAACACAGGAAAATCAAATGTTTGACTGACGTGGGTCTTTAAAATGTTGCATAGTTTATCAAATAGGAAAATCAAGAGGAATAGAAGCTACGTTCAGTAGATGTATTTTTAAGGCTATATGTTATCAGTTATGATCTGCTAGTAATAGTTTATTACTATGTTCAGGGGATTTCTGCACTGTAGTACATTTCCATCTACTAGTGCACTTCCATGTCTATCTCTGTCCTAGGCATGATACGGATGAAGTAGACAGTATTGTGTGGGAACTAGTGAGAAGTCGTTTTTCCTCACAACCTCAGCCATTAGTCTTAAAGGGAGATGAGGTTCGCCCAGGACTCCCCTTCACATTAGATTGAGTGCGACTTATTCATCTGGGTTTACGTCAAGTCTGTTTCAGCGGGGGTTGGACTTGGGCAACGTTCCAACTTCACAACCGTGCATTACCTGTGAAAGGCAATTCACTGCTTTTGAAGTGTCAAGCGAATCATGGTTAAACAGCAGACATTATTTTTTTCCCTCTTACTCTAAAATGTCCCAACTGAAGGTATTTTACATTACACATAGACATAGCCTGAACATATTCTGTCATAGGGGCTGAAACTCTAGCATCATAAAGACTTGGAGACCTCTGTTTAATCTCATTCTGTTGGAACCGTTTTATACATTTCATAATGTAGAGAGAGCGCAGGCTTCCCTGCATACAGGCTGCCAATTCATACCCTATCATATTCATACTTTATAAATCACACTTCAGACAAAAATGGCAATGAAGAAGCTAGAGAAATATGGTTAAAGTGACTAATATTTGCTGTTTAGCTATGAGTAAATTAATGAAGATTGATCCCTTAACTTTCGTCTTGCATGTACCTGTTCCCAACCTCTTCCTCGTCTAGAAAGAGCAAGTTAATAATCTGTTTTGCTAACCGTTCGTTGCATTCTGTTCAGATCTGAGTTTTGAGCGTGAACCCTCGTGTGTTTTTCTCTCATTCTCGTCCCTTTTCCCACACAGTTCCCTGGGCTCAGGCATCCACACGCTCTCCTCTTGCTGCTCAGCTCATCAGCTCTGTGTGAATAGAGTCAATGTTCAACTGAATGTCAACATGGCTGGCTACAGTAAAGAGTTAACTATGCGCCTGTCTGCTTTTCCTCCCATTTTTTTCTGCAGAGGAGTGGCAAACCCCACGCCAGGCCGGCAGGAAGAGGACCATGGCCCTGAGCGACGCCAATGGTGACCTCCTGCTCCTCAGCAATGCCAGCCTGCCACCCAGCGCTACCACGATGGCCAGTGGCACCAGCAGCCCAGCTTCCAGCGCCAGCCTCAGCAACACGGAAGGAGGGGACGTCAGCGTTGTTTCCACACCTAGAACACAGCAGAGGCATAGGCACCAACCAAGGCCAACGCCTCCGCACAAGGAGCCCCAGCAGAGATCCAGAGTGAGTCAGGACGGAGGCGCCGTCAAGCAGAACGGCTCCCTTAGGGCCCCTTCCTCCTCCACCTCCTCTTCACACCTCACAGACTCTCAAAGGTTGGCCAAGCTCCTGCCCTCCGCACTTTCCACCACCTCCTCCCTCTCGCCTCCTCAGCCTCCTCCACTGTCTCCACCTCCCCCGTGCTGCCACCGCTGCCCATTCCATCCCCCCCTGTGCTGCCATGGCAACCAGCAGGAGTGCCACATCTTCCAGACCCATGCTCCCGCCCTGCAACTGCACCCGGGCTCCTGCTCCTGCTGCCTGCAGGCCTCCCCTCCATCCCTCTGTTTACACCACCGCTGGCAGGAGCACCTCCAGAACCAGCCCAATGTGGCCGGCCTCAGGTACGTGTGTGATGACTGTGTGTTTGTGCGCCTGTTCGTGCTTCTCTCTGCCATGGGGTGGCCTCAGGCATATCTCTATTACCGTGCCTCTCCAACAGAAGCCCTTTCATTGCATTTCCCTGCCGAATGGGTGGTGACTAAATGCTTACTAACATGTCACAGTTAGGGTTGCAAAGAGAGGAGGGTTGCAAAGAGAGGAGGGTATGTTAGAGAGGACTTTCGAAGTTTACCAGTAAACTACCAGAATTTGGTAGCAGTTGTGAATAAAGAAAATAGTTGCAGAGTGAATTGAAAATGCCATTGTTGATTAGATGCTTTTTTCATTAATTAGGCTTTTTTTCTCTTGAACCAGATGAACACTGAAAAATATGGACACGGATATAAAAAATGAATACATTATACAGTACCAGTCAAAGGTTTGGACATACCTACTCATTCAAGGGTTTTTCTTTCTTTTTACTATTTTCTACATTGTAGAATAATAGTGAAGACATCAAAACTATGAAATAACACATATAGAATCATGTAGTAACCATAAGTGTTAAATCAAAATATATTTAGCCACCCTTTGCCTTGATGACAGCTTTGCACACTCTTGGCATTCTCTCAACCAGCTTCATGAGGTAGTCACATGGAATGCATTTCAATTTAAAGGTGTGCCTTGTTAAAAGTTAATTTGTGGGGGCCTCCCGGGTGGCGCAGTGGTCTAAGGTATTGCATCGCAGTGCTAGCTGTGCCACCAGAGACTGGGTTCGAGCCCAGGCTCTGTCGCAGCCGGCCGCGACTGCGCGCTGTGTTAAGAAGCAGTGCGGCTTGGTTGGGTTGTGTTTCGGAGGACGGCTTCCGACCTTCGTTTCTCCCGAGCCCGTACGAGAGTTGTAGCGATGAGACAAGATAGTAACTACTAACAATTGGATATGACGAAATTGGGGAGGAGAAAAGGGGTAATATTCAACAACAAATAAAGTTACTTTTTGAAATTTCTTTCCTTAATACGTTTTAGCCAATCAGTTGTGTTGTGACATGGTAGGGGTGGTATACAGAAGATTGCCCAATTTGGTAAGAACAGCTCAAATAAGCAAAGAGCAATTACAGTCCATCATTACGTTATAAGACATGAAGGTCAGTCAATCTGCAAAATTTCAAGAACTTTGAAAGTGCTGTTGCAGAAACCATCAAGCGAGATGATGAAACTGGCTCTCATGAGAACTACCACAGGAAAGCAAGACACAGAGTTACCTCTGCCGCAGAGGATAAGTTCATTAGAGTTACCAGCCTCAGAAATTGCAGCCCAAGTAAATGCTTCAGAATTCAAGAAACAGACACATCTCAACATCAACTGTTCAGAGGAGACTGCGTGATTCAGGCCTTCATGGTCAAATTGCTGCAAAGAAACCCCTACTAGAGGACACCAATAAGAAGAGACTTGCCTGGGCCAAGAAACATGAGCAATGGACATTTAACAGGTGGAAATCTATCCTTTGATCTGAGTTCAAATTTGATATTTTTGGATCCAACTGCTGTGTTTTTGAAACGCAGAGTAGGTGAACGGATGATCTCTGCATGTGTGGTTCCCACGTGAAGCATGGAGGAGGTGGTGTGGGGGTGCTTTGTAGGAGACATTGTCTGTGTTTTATTTAGAATTTATGGCACACTTTACCAGCATGGCTACCACAGCATTCTGCAGCGATATGCCATCTCATCTGGTTTGCGCTTAGCCCTTCAGGCTGTGTAAGGGCTATTTGACCAAGGAGAGTGATGGAGTGCTGCATCAGATGACCTGGCTTCCACAATCACCCGACCTCAACCCATTTGAGATGGTTTGGGATGAGTTGGACCGCAGAGTGAAGGAAAAGCAGCCAACAAGTGCTCAGGATATGTGGGAACTCCTTCCAAGACTGTTGGAAAAGCATTCTTCATGAAGCTGGCTGAGAGAATGCCAAGAGTGTTCAAAGCTGTCATCAAGGCAAAGGGTGGCTACTTTGAAGAATCTCAAATATAAAATATATTTTGATTTGTTGAACACTTTTTTTTTTGGTTACTACATGATTCCATGATGTGTTATTTCATAGTTTTGATGTCTTCTATTAATCTACAATGTAGAAATGAAGAAAAACCCTTGAATGAGTAGGTGTCCAAACTTTATATATTGTGTGGTGTGTGTATATAGAGAGAGAAATTATTCAGTTATAAATTACCATAGATTACCTGTAAATTACAGAAGATTACGGTAGCATACCACCCCAGTCACAGTGTTTAGCAATGATGTTATAGGTGATATGCAGTACCATATGTACATTACTGTTTAAAAATATGTACATACATGTAACTGAAGCCTTGACTTTTTCCCCTGTTATGCTTCAGAGGAATGTGTTTTGAGTCAACTGTATGTAGGGCAGGTTTTAAATTCTGATAGTAAAATATCTGAAACATTGTCAACATTTGCTATGATTACATTAAATTGTATTTTTTTTCATTACACCATGTCAGTCATTCAACTGCTTGCATGCCACAGCATTGGACCCTGTATTGAGAAATCAATACATAGTTTTGGGTGCCTTCCTTTCTCTTCTCACACATATCTAAATTCAGCTGTATAATCCCTCTGCCTGTTGTCCCAGTCCTGAATGTTCAGCTATGTGGAGGTCCAGGTTGTTGTCCTCGGGAGATAACCTGTAGGCCCAGGGGTCAGCTAAGCCAGCAGATGCAGGGAGGAGGAGGGGTCAGCCAGCCAGGCACCCATGGAGCACAATACCAGCCCCAGAGCCACCACCCTCCCTGCACCCCCAAGCCCCAATGAAAGAGCGCTTTGAGAGCCCCGGGGGCTACAGGGCCGCTGTCCCTCCCCAGGCCCCAGACCATCCAGTCAATCCACAGGGAATGTCCCCCTGGCCTCTCCCAAGCCTCACCTCGCTCATCGGCTCTGCGGCTTTTCTAGGAGAGGTGCTGATGGTTTGATGGTCTGTCTGTCCTATTTCCCAGACAAACACAATACAGACAGTACCAACACACAGCTCAGCCAGACTCGATCATCTCTGCAAGTATGTCTCTCCTCCCTGCTCCATCTCCCTATTGTAATGGTGGACCAGAGGGAGAAAGACCCTCAAGTACATGTATTGAACGTACACTAAGAATAAACAATAGTTTTGACTCTTGTGGGAGTTGTATATGTTTGTTCTTGGCGGTGTATGACTAGTTGTTAGAGGCTTCGGTAGAGTTTTGTCCTGGGACATGTGAGTTGAAAGTTTGAATTTTAAAAAACAACAACAAAAAACACATGTGACTTACTCATTCCCTGCGTTCAGACTGGGATGGTGGATTTGAACACATTTTTTGGCAAACATTTCTTTAAAAGGGACATATTTACATCTCGTTTTTCACCCCTCCAAAGCACAGACTGGACCATTATGAAACTGGAACCATTTCATGCTTTTCCTAATCATTTACACAGTTCTATATTTAACTCCACAGCAAACAAAATAAAATATAAATATTGAAGATGGAATTATTTACTCAGCTCCTCTTCATGGTAGCAAGTACTTTCGGGAGGTTGATTTGTGTAAGACTATATTTTTGCTTACTTTTCGCATGGAAATGTCCTGCCAAATGGGTTTAGATCCCTGTAAGTCCATTAGAGAGATGCTCTCTGTGGGTGGCTGTGAGAGCTTCGGTTTATGTACTCGTATTGGGTGGGTACAAACTCCACCCACGCACATTATGCAGTTGGGTGGGAAAATGTGGCAAAGGATAGCATTTCAGCCATTTGGATGCATTCACTGGCATCTGTGGCTTTCATAAAAAAATGGATATATATAATCCATGTCTGAATGAAGAGCAGATGTTCCTCAGCCATGTGCCTCTCTAATGTTGAACGGCTCTGTATTTAGTAAACAGGTCCCTCTTGTTCTGTGATGGCAGGTTTGAATTAAAGGCCAATGTTGAGTTGCTCTCAAATCCGATCCCCTTTACAGTGGTATTGTGCCTCCAATGTCTCCAGAGAGATTGGAGATTGGAAGATAAGAGAGAAGTATAAGCCCGGCTGTCTGGTACAGTCTCCCAGTCCCTGGCTGGCCCCAGACGTTCAGGGCTTTGGGCCTCTCCTTTTCCCCCGTGTTGGAGCACGGTGCGCCAGGGAATCCCTCTTCGCATGGAGGGAGAGGCTTTTTAATGCCTCGGTAATTTGAGGGTACGCAGTCAGACAAGATCGTGTCAAATATCAGTTTGATCTCAAAGGCTGTAATCCGCGAGATTAGGCAGAGGATTACGTGTATGATCACAGCACTTGGTCGTTACGCCCAGTTATGGAGACCCCCTTCTCATTCCGATAAGGTTGCACTAGAGTTCTTTTGTCCAAGAACTATACAATCAAGAGCTATAGAACTCCTGTTGAGACACATGCAGCGTATTAATCCACCCATTGTAAAATGACTGTCTCTCTCGATCAATCTGTTTTACTCTGAGAAGTGAATGGAAATGTCCTTGGATGTAAGGATGGAAATCCACTATGAAGGAAAAGGTCAGCTCAGCAGAACGGTTGAGCAGAGGAAGGATCTATATGGTGGTCTGGGAAATGCATTAAGATTGTCAGTGTCTGGTAAGATGGTGACTGTTTTCTATGATTTGAGGATCAGGGGGAAACGATCAGTCAGAGCAGTAGATAAGTCTGTGACCTTGGGAAGTCAGCTGTTTGGCTGCCGTTTGACTACAGTTAGCCTCATCTCAATAGGTTTTGGGGCTCTGGGTTCTTCCAAGCCTGTAATTTGTTTTGATAGAATGCTCTCAAGGCACCTTTTCAGCTCCAGCTGCACTCCCAGATAGAGAGTGGCATCTACCTGTGCTGCCGAGACTGGCCTGACCTTTCATGGCTGAACAACCCCCAAAGAGCCCGCTGACACTGAACTATCCAGGGTCACGTCATGATTCTAACCTCTCTCTCCACTCACCCGTGGAGGGCTTTTGCCCATGCGTTGTTTCCTGCTACATTCCTGTTATTCTAGCGGCCACAAGTTTGAATTGGTTTCATGCCTTCTCGGAAAGCAGGTATTCCTTCCCTTTTCTATAGAAAGGTCTATTTTTGTTAACTCACGCCTGTTTGATTTTGTACTCAAGTACAGTTTTTTGACTGGAAGTAGGGGGTTTCCCTGGTGCACAGGAACACGTATAAAACATGACACCTCATCCGGCCTGAACGTTTCATTATATTGGATGAATTTAAGAATACCTGAATTCCTGTTATATTGGATGAATTCCTGAATTCCTGTTATATTGGATGAATTCCTGAATTCCTGTTATATTGGATGAATTCCTGAATTCCTGTTATATTGGATGAATTTAAGAATTCCTGTCAGCTGAATATGACATGAATTCATAGCCTGTCGTTTCTGAGAACTCCCGAAGGTTTCCCTTTAAACTTTTTATTATTTTTTTTTAGATCATGACTCGTATCTTTTCCCCAGTGAGAGATCTCTTTTGGAAACATTAACTAATATACCAAACTGTCTGACAGCTGCAAGCCCCGACCGGCCAGGCGGCCTGAAAATGATCTTTGTGCTATGGATTTCGGGGTGCCAGTTTGACAAGGCTTTGCGCATTATCAAGAATAACAACTGTTTGCGATGCCTGCTGCGGTCTGAGGAGCCTGGAGTCCTCAATGTGAACCCTTGTGAAGTAGCAGCAGGGCTTTTCACACTAGCATTTTATCCATTTGGCCCATTAACCACTATACAGAGACATCCATCACGCCCAGCCTCAACACTGACTGCTAAAGATGCACCCTGGTGTCTGTGGGGAGATCAGGGGAAAGGAGAGACGAGCACCGCCTGCCCCAGAAAGACACAAAACATGAGGGAAAGCAGGGATGGAGGGAGGGAGCGGCCTGCTTCTATTTTATCTCCACCCTGTCATTCCACAGAACTACCCAGTTGGCTTCGAGTGTTCTGTTGGCTTCTTAGAACAGGTTTGCATCTATGTGGTGTGGAGTGAGTTAAGCACAGGCAGTAGCCTAGTACACCACAACACACACTCCAGCCCATTCCTGATCAAGGGAGGAGTGTGTGTGTGTGTGTGTGTGTGTGTGTGTGTGTGTGTGTGTGTGTGTGTGTGTGTGTGTGTGTGTGTGTGTGTGTGTGTGTGTGTGTGTGTGTGTGTGTGTGTGTGTGTGTGTGATTTAGCCTGCTACATGAGTTCAGGGAGAAGTTCCACTGAGAGACAGGTCAACACTACTCTGTTTCTGCCCCCAAGGCTCAGGGTTGCGATGTTGTAGATAATGTTTTTACCCCATGCATACCTTTACACAGGACCAACAGAATTGGGCCAAAAAGCTTTTTTCTTCCCCCTCAGGGACAATTTATCACCTACTTTGACACTCCGAGACACTTCTGCCTGTTGTAAAACTTGAGCAATTGGACCCTCCGGGCCTGTTACTTCAGCAGTTCATTTGCTGTTTAAGGTGGCAATCTGGGTCTCTTAAAAGCTTGTAAGCCGCGTTTGTTGATGTTAGACGTTTTCACCTGAAGAAACCCAACTTAATGATCCAAGTTACATGTTGTTAAGTCATGAACATTTCAATAAGTTCTAAAAACCAGAGGGTAAGTTCACTCCCTTTTTCAAATGGCAGTATTATAATGTATGAGGAGGGATAGAGTGGGGTCGCTGAGGCCTTAGTGTAGTATTTTTCCTTATTCCTCCCTGAAGGATGAGTGATGGGAAGAAGTTCACCGAGGACAAACGCTAGTAGTGTGTCCCATGTGTGAACCTTCCCCTACTCCGGCTGCTCTCGTCCACGGGTGAGGGAGTTGGGGGGGGGGAGAGGGAATCAGGGGGTGAGGCAGCTGACCCCCGTACCTGCGCGGGTGGATAATAAGAGGGGTGAGCTCCCAGTGGCCCTGCTCCAGATCCCGCTTTATACTGTATGGCCCCTGAGCATGAGGCAAAGCAAAGCCCATAAAGGTACCCACCCAAGATCAAAGAGCCATACTATCCTATAAACCAGGATCAAAGCTGGATCTGAACAGTACTCTGTCATAACTTCAAATTAGGTTGCTCTCTTTTTTTTCTTCTGGTGGAGGGAACAGTTGTTGAGGCTTCAGGTGGATGAAAGGCTGGCTGGCTGGTATTATCTCCACACTCTGAGGCTCTAGGCCTGCACTACAGGTTCTCCCACGGCTGACTCGGCTCCCTGGGGAAATGGGCATAACGGAAGATTTGATCATGTTTGTGTAATGCTTTAAAAATAGTTACTAGAATGTAACATGAGCCCTTGTAACAACCTGTTCCAGTGGTGTATATAAGGTCAAGGAATAATTGCTCACTCGTATGTACAGAATTGCATGGTTTATTTAGTTTATAATGGACCTTCATCAAGATGGGTCCAGTAGGTACACTTCGCTCCAGTGCTACAATCGGTGCTACTCCCCTCTCATTTGTTCTTATAGTAGTTCAAAACCTGTCTTGAGAATACACTGTTGTATTTTTCATCCTGGATTTAATGAATATTCACACATTTACATAAATGCATGCAGCTCAGTGTCCTAACGTCACTCTGATGTACTGTAGATGTGAGGGTTCCTATGAATCACTTTGCTTTGTCTCTTTTCTTCTCCTGCCTCTGTGCACTTGGTGAACTTAGCTAACGGTTGGAATGTTGCAGTCTGGCCGGCCCCCTCACACTCACTCTCTCAGCCCAGAGAGGACAGGTCGGACTCCATCACTGACGCTCAGCCTCACAGTCCCAACAGCCCTTGGCCGTGGTCTGCAGCTCACCAGACGGCTGTGTCACCAGACACCTCTAAGATGTCACAGCGCCGTCTTGCCAAACCCTCTTTGTCAAGAGCTGCGGTTAGAGCTGGAGAGCCTTCAGACACTGTGGCCTTAGATGGCCTGGAGAGAGCAGAGAACATGTATAGAGTAGTGTAAAGAAGATGTCTGGTGAGAAGGAGATGAAAAGGGTGAAAAATCGATCTCTTTACGCAAAAAAATACTCTGATTATCTCTGAGATCAGTCCCAGGGCAACGAACAGTAGCATGCTGGATCAAAGAAACACAGGCAGGAGCTAGAGGCACCGCTGTGCTTGAAACTGGATATTGTGTGTAAACAGAGGAATATGTGGTGCTTGGGCTTTTTTTTTATGTGTTTACCTTTCTGTCTAGACATGTATGCATCTTATCACATACGTCTTAATGGAGGGCGTACCTTGACATTGGGCCAAATGATGAGTGGGAGGTTTAGTCTCAAAATGGCCACCACAACAGGCAGGGCAACTCTAGCCTGGTTACCATTCTGTTGAACTGTTTAGCCAGCATGACAACTGCAATAGAGTTGGCTAAAGCAGTAACAGTGTGTCAACTAAGGGTGGGCAGTTCATGTCAAGCATGCTAAAACGTCCAGATCTCCTTACCAGGCGGCTTCCAGGACTTAAGTTGTTGGACGTCTTCATAAAGACACTGGGAGAGGAGATGACTGGTCAGCACAGCTGCTTGCCGTTGGTTCCGCTCCTCGACTTTGTGCAGTAGAGGAGTCCCGGTCATGCAAGCAGCAAATGGGAACACAGTCTCCCATCTTTCAGAAGCCCAGTCCTCCAGGTCTGACGGCGGATGTTGGACGTAATGGGTTGGGGCTGGTTTGGGCTGGCAGCTGAAAGCGATTGGTTCCGCTGCTGGAGGTCTTGTGGAGGGCTCTGAACGTGTTCAGTGACTTAGACCTGTTGTTCTGCCATAGGAATAGGCCAACATACAACACACTCGTCTGGTACTGCCTCACGTCGAATCTGTGTCAAGACTGACATGAGATGTGTGATTATTCATTAGTATTGGTGGTTGGGCGATATTAAGATGGCATCGTCTATCGACGATGATTGACGGCTATTGTCAATGGTGACGACATTGTGACATGACAGACGATGGTTTAGCCTATTTGAACTTGACAGGTGCCCCGCAGTAAAGAACGGAGTCTTGCAGCAGGGAAGCACACAAGTGACATTCCTAGTAATTTGCCTGTTCCTATTTGCTATAGCTTATTTCAATAAATATGTGATACAGAACGCAAGAGAGGAATGTAGTCCAGACAGAGCGGAGAATTGTCCAGTCAGAGAATATTGTTTGTCGGATGCATGGGTTTTAGTCTATAGCCTAAACACATTCATATTTTTTTTAATGTAATGTACACCTTAACTATCTTGTGTTTTAGATGTTTTAAAAAAGGGACTAATAATGAGATAACAAATAATAAAAATGACAAGTTTAAGCGAAATAAGTTATGCAGACCTCCAATCGAGGTTGCAAACCAAATGGCCAATAACCCATCCTCATTCCTCCTACTGGCCTATCATAAAAGCCTTAAGACAAGTTAAAGTTATGAAAAGTGGCTTATTTCCCAAGTATTCTAGGCTACAAAAGGTCCTAAAGTTGTGGCTTTCAAAAATAACCAGAATGAAAGTCTATAGCCTAAGCCAAGGCTATTCTCAATCTCCGGTTTATGATGGATGAAACAAATGCTTTCCCCCCCTATTTTATTAGGCAAAATAAAGCAATTATTATCCAGTTCTGAAGACCACCCGTTCCTCATCAGACAGTTATTGCTCCATCACAGCTCACCACACATATACAGTTGAAGTCGGAACACTTAGGTTGGAGTCATGAAAACTCGTTTTTCAACCACTCCACAAATTTCTTGTTAACAAACTATAGTTTTTGCAAGTCGGTTAGGACATCTACTTGTTGCATGACACACGTCATTTTTCCAACAATTGTTTACAGACAGATTATTTCACTTATAATTCACTGTATCACAATTCCAGTGGGTCAGAAGTTTACATACACTAAGTTGACTGTACCTTTTTAAACAGCTTGGAAAATTCCAGAAAATGATGTCATGGCTTTAGAAGCTTCTGATAGGCTAATTGACATAATTTGAGACAATTGGAGGTGTACCTGCTGATGTATTTCAAGGCCTACCTTCAAACTCAGGGCCTCTTTGCTTGACATCATGGGAAAATCAAAAGAAACCAGCCAAGACCTCAGAAAGAAAATTGTAGACCTCCACAAGTCTGATTCATCCTTGGGAGCGTTTTCCAAACGCCTGAAGGTACCACGTTCATCTGTACAAACAATAGTACGTAAGTATAAACACCATGGGACCACGCAGCCGTTATACCGCTCAGGAAGGAGGCACGTTCTGTCTTCTAGAGATAAACGTACTTTGGTGCGAAAAGTGCAAATCAATCCCAGAACAACAGCAAAGGACCTAGTGAAGATGATGGAGGAAACGGTTACAAAAGTATCTATATCCACAGTACGAGTCCTATATCGACATAACCTGAAAGGCTGCTCAGCAAGGAAGAAGCCACTGCTCCAAAACCGCCATAAAAAAGCCAGACTATGGTTTGCAACTGCACATGGGGACAAAGATTGTACTTTTTGGAGAAATGTCCTCTGGTCTGATGAAACAAAAATAGAACTGTTTGGCCATTATGACCATTGTGATGTTGAGGAAAAAGGGGGAGGCTTGCAAGTCGAAGAACACCATCCCAACCGTGAAGCATGGGGGTGGCAGCATCATGTTGTCGGGGTGCTTTGCTGCAGGAGGGACTGGTGCACTTCATAAAATAGATGGCATCATGAGGGAGTAAAATGATGTGGATATATTGAAGCAACATCTCAAGACATCAGTCAGGTAAGTTAAATCTTGGGTCTTCCAAATGGACAATGACCCCAAGCATACTTCCAAAGTTGTGGCAAAATGGCTTAAGGATAACAAAGTCAAGGTATTGGAGTGGCCATCACAAAGCTCTGACCTCAATCCTATAGAAAATTTGTGGGCAGAACTGAAAAAGTGTGTGCGAGCAAGGAGGCCTACAAACATGACTCAGTTACACCAGCTCTGTCAGGAGGAATGGGCCAAAATTCACCCAACTTCTTGTGGAAGGCTACCCGCAACATTTGACCCAAGGTTAAACAATTTAAAGGCAATGCTACCGAATACTAATTGAGTGTATGTAAACCTCTGACCCACTGGGAATGTGATGAAAGAAATAAAAGCTGAAATAAATAATTCTCTCTACTATTATTCTGACATTTCACATTCTTAAAATAAAGTGGTGATCCTAACTGACCTAAAACAGAGAATGTTTACTAGGATTAAATGTCAGGAACTGAGTTTAAATGTATTTGGCTAAGGTGTATGTCAACTTCCGACTTCAACTGCACACACACGCACACACACACGCACAAACCTGCTCCATGCTGCAGCTCCTCCTCCAGAAAGGGATATTAGAAAAGATTTGCCTGCACTTAGCCTCTGCTCTTTCAACAACATTAACTTCCGTCATGATTCAACCAGTTGCGTTCGATTTTGCATTATAGCCCAACTGTCGTTTATTTATTTTAAATACAGTTTTGGTTGGCCAATAGGGGGTGAAATGGCATCATATGGGTACATACATAATCACGATAGGAAAAAGGTTGACATCGCCCAACCCTAGTATTGCTAAAACCGGTTTAAATGTTCATCATGGACCTGGCCTATTTAGCAAACATCTGAACACCATAAGTGACTAGGCCTACGTTAAATAATTCACGACACGTAGACGGTCATTATTGGCATAGTGACTCGTGTATTGCGTAATTCGCCCTTCTCGGACTAGTTGACAAAGATGTCTGCTGGTTAGCACAGTGCAGGGTTGGTGATGGCATGTGCAATACCCTCACATTCCTTGGATTGTGGTTCTGAAGCCCCTGGACTCAGGGGGTTAAGCTGGTTGCTATAAAGAGAGAGGCCACAGGATAATAAAGACATCTCTTGGACAGCTTGTAACTATTGGCTACAGTGTTGAAATCCGGCCTGTTTGCCTGGAATTTGCACACGCCCATATTTCAATCCCAAGAATGTGGAGATGGCAGGTGTGACCTCCAGACCCAGTTCACTGGCGGATGTAGCTGTCCATGTCCCTTCTGCACTCACACATACACACTGCGCTTAGACTTATTATACAGCAATAATCTCTGATTCAGACTCATTTTCTCATACATGCTTGCATCCAGAGGCCTTGTTATCTCCAAATAAACCTTGTCAGAGACCTGAGTTGTGTAACTAACTTGTAAGTACAATGTTACAGTATTATTTCTTACAAGCTTGTATGCACCTATAATCTATTTAAGGTATACAGTGGAAGTTGATGAACCCTGACTTAAAGGGATACTTCTGGATTTTGGCAATGAGGCCCTTTATCTACTTACCCAGAGTCAGGTGAACTCATGGATACCATTTTTATGTCTGCGCCCAGTATGAAGGATGTTAGCGGGAGTTTCGCTAGCCAATGCTAACTAGCGTTAGCGCAATGAGATATTTTAGACTTCCAGTCACTGCGCTTACGCTAGGTTGCAATTGTGCCAGTAAACAACTTCCTTCAAACTGCACGCAGAGACATAAAAATGGTATCCACGAGTTCCTCTGACTGTCTCCCTTTAAGTGCATGCTTGTGGCTACTCCCTGATGATCAATATATATATATATATATCTTATTTTTTTACTCAACATTTCACTACAATATGTAATGCATCATGCTGATATTTGGATTTCACCCTCAAGCCAATCTTACAATTCCATCGCTTGAATGAGCCTTTAATTGTGTGCAGTGTTCCAGTGAGTTTTAATCACGGGAGCGAATAATTGAGAGTTGACAGTAATTGCTCTTGCCCTAACTTGAAAGCTTCATGCAGCCCCCGATTTCCAGAAATATCTGCCGTGTCTGTTAGCAGTTTTCCCCCCTCAGCTCTGTGACCCCTGACCCCTCTCGCCTCCCTTCAATCCACCACACGTCAACATGGCCACCTCAGCCTAACCCAGCCACTGCTCCAAAGTTACTTTATTTATTAACCCGGTGATCCATAAACATTCCCCTTTCTGATAAATAGAATAACATTTAGGAAGGGTAACTGTTGTAAATGTGTGGAAGAAATGTGGGGAGTTTGTGTGAAGGGGGACTGGGATCAGAGGAGTGGGAAAAACCAGACTGGTGGTTTGTCATCCTGCTGGATTTAGAGACTGTGATCATCAGTCAACGGATTTCTCCTCCACATCCCACTGCCGCCTCCTTAAAAAACATTTTTAGTCTGCGTTTCTTCACATTGCTGCTCTCATTGACAGATTGGATGACAGAGAATTGAGACACAAAGCTTTTCTTTTGAATGCCAACTTCAATTCCTAATCTAGGCCTATACTTTTTTGAAAGCGAAAAAAAAAGTGTAAAGTTTGTTTCATGTGGAAGCCATAGTATCTGAGGATTCGGATATCTGTCGTGAATCCACAGTATAGTCCTCTGTTTAATACATCTTATTTGTCTGAAATGCAATCATGATCCAAAACAGATCTCGCAGATAAATAGGCAGCAGTGCTCTTTTTGATGGCTCCTCGACTAAAGATGTTTTATGAATCCAGTCCAACTATTTCCAATAACTCTACTTCATTCTGAACCATAATATCTCTGTCCTGAATTCCGCCGTTCAAGGCCCCTACATGGAAACTAATGGACAGCACAGAAAAGCAATAAATTAAGTTAGACTTTTCCATGGCAAACAATGCTAACTTAAGGGGAATATGTTTTTCATTAGGCATTGTTAGTATCAGGCTGTAACATTTTAAAAGGTGAATCCCTGGCTATTTTTCTTGAATGCCAAATTATAGCAAGGAGTCACACTCCATTTCTATGTGGAAGTGTTAATGGGACTTACCTTGTCTAGAATATGCTAATTGTTCTAAGCCAGTGCCATACAACATCTGGTTGTCGTATTAACATGTCCAGATAACTTTAAAGGGGATTTACTGCCTCCCCAGAAGTTGTTAGTGGTGAAAAATTCCCGCCAATAGCTTTTGTTCATCTCTGCCTCACCGTGCCATGGCAACCACTAATTATAGCATTCCATGGATTCCCTTTTAAAGGGAAGGAGGAAAAATACATCCATCTCTTGGCCATATTGCTCCAATCACGCTGAAATATCCTGTGTGCGTGTGCTGTGATTGGCTGAGGCAGAGGATCGTCTGAGTTCACTTCCTGTTTGGGATACTGATTTCCTTGTTTTCGTTTCTTGTGTGTAATCTTACCTAGTCCCTGATGTGGGCTGTGAGGTCTGTGCCAAATTGTGACTGGTAGTGCAATACTCATGCAGGTTGCAGTGAATAGAATGTGGATAAACATCAAGGTTGCAGTAGAAATCATGATGTCCTTCCTTGGACATAAAGTTAGGACAGTCTGTCCATTTCTACAGATTTCTTTGTCACAGCTGTGATCACGTGAGTCTGTCCCCGTCTCCTCTCTGTCATTTGCTGTCAGTATGAGCATTGTGTATATTGTATGTGAAGACATCTCCAACCCACCCCTTCCACCTCTACTCTCCCCCCTGCCCTCACCCTTCTGGCCTTGCTCTTATCTGTACCGGGTCTGTGTGATCCGGTGGCAGTATCTGATTCCCTCTGACTCATGCTTGCACTCGGCAGCCCGGAGGCTTCCCACTGCTCTGGGAAGGTGCTGATGGGAAGTCCAGACAAATCCAGGGCAGCTGAAAGCTTCATATGGCAACGGGGAAGCCCAGTGCAGATCCTCTCTGTCTGTGTTTATGGCACAGGAGACATCACCACTAATGGGACTCTAGTCCTCTAAATCTTTTAGCTAAGCTTTACAGATTCTTCATGCACTGCAGCAGTGTGTGGGGTTTTTGTAGATTAGAAACACAAAGCTGACCTAAAGAAAGAGATTGATTTGTGTTGTCTAAAACAATTAGCATAATAGATTCTTCATTCACTTTCACATCTGATTGGTATTTTTAAAATGAAAAACGTTACACTCGGGAATGGGGCCTCTTTTTGGTTATGTTAGTTTGAATACTGCGAGTTGTTCCCCACAAGGTGTGTGCTGTATTGCTGCTCAAAAACATTTCATGAAAAAACATGTTCCCCCTGCACGGATGCCGAGGCAAATCTGGTTTTGATTGGCTGTTGCTTTGACTCCTAAATGTAAACCTGATTTACCTCCCTTTGTTTTGCAGCCCTGCAAGGCCTTTTCGGTTCCCCAAAAGGTAAGACCCGCCAAAAATAAAAAATAAATAAAAAATGTTTATTAAGAAAGCTTTTCTCTCTCCTTGAGTCCATCAAAACCCAGCCGAGCTGTCATTCCTGTGTAGTGAATCATCAGCGTTATCGATGTGAAAAGGGCTCTCTGTACCTGGAACCGGCTAACAGTCACCCATGCTCCTTTACAAAAGATGCCTTTAAGTAGTTTCTCTCAAGTCAGAACACTGAATATACTTGAATAACTACAAAATATTAAATAATGTCATTTTAATGAGCACCTTCTACTCTTTTTGATGTTCTACTGGTGTATCCATGTACCCTTCTCTTTTCTGCGTGCTTATCAGTACATATAATATTCATATAGTTATAAAGCCATCAGCCTTGTGTTTAATCAATACCTGTCCTTCATCTCCAGCTATGCAGAGCTGATTGCTGATTGGCCAGTGGTGGTCCTGGGGGTGTGTACAGTCCTCATCGTGGTGTGTGCCCTGGTGGGTATCCTGGTGCCAGACCTGCCAGACTTCTCAGACCCTTTACTGGTGAGTAGGCCAAGCCGACGGAAGGCACAACACTTTCTCCATAGAAAATCTTGGTCCTTATTTGACCAAGATGGACAACATATTGTTTCGCACACACTAAAATCATTATATTGAGTGGATGTGAAAAGTCCAAGATGTCAAAGGTGAATTTCCTGGTTAACTAAAAAGATGTCCTCTATTTCTTCAGGGATTTGAGCCACGAGGCACGGCCATAGGCCAGCGACTAGTCACATGGAACAACATGGTGAAAAACACAGGGTACAAAGCAACCCTGGCTAACTACCCATTCAAGTATGCGGACGAGCAGGCGAAAAGGTAACAAGTATAACCACACAGATCCTGTCCATTTGATGTCATCCTCCTAACCCTTTAGTGAAGCAGGCTAGATCAGGTTTAGGCCTGAGATGGAGTGATGAAGGCTGCTGAGACAGACAAGCAGACATACTAAATCTCAATCCCATCCTGCAAAAGGATCGCTAGGGAGGTTGTTCTATCCCAGGCCCATCTTCCATTACTTATCCCGATCACTGGGGGCCTGGTGAATAATCAAGGGCAGGTGTGTGTTTGCGCATGCAAGTATGTGGACTTGGGGGGCCTCCAGGGCCAGACCTGTCAGCAGGACTCTGCATCATTCTGCTTCAGCCCCTCAGTCTGCTCTGACAAACTCCTGATTAAAGGGCCATCCTGTCTGTCTCTGTCAGAGGATGTCACTCCCTGACCTGGCTATTATTATGATATTTAAAATAATGATAACAATATGATTGTATCATAAATCAGTAGAGTGATCACTATCACTGGCTTTGTCATCACTAATGGGTTGGCCTAAAACCATTTCCTTCATTTGTTTAAGAATTACCCTATTTTTAACTGCCTTTTTCATTTTGTTACCAAGTGAAAATCTAATAAGTATCTGTATGCTTTAAGTGGATTACATCTCATTCTTTCATGTAGATCTTCAGAATTAAAGGAACCTTTTATACAAATGTATGAAATGTCAACAGTGTAATCACACTTCAACTTTTGTATTCCAGTCACCAAGAGGACAGGTGGGCTGAAGATCACTTTGACAGAGATAAAAGACAAGCTGACTGGGACTTCAGTAAAGACAGTTTCTTCTGTGATGTCCCAGGTACAAACTCTTCACGCTTCTTCTGTTTGTCAAGTGTTTGACTGACAATGCTTGACTGTGATGAAATGCTAACCAGATGCTCTTTACTGTATGTGCAGGTGACAGATACTCTAGATTAGTATTCACATCTGCAGAGGGGAAAAACCTGTGGAACATACAAGCAATTAAATCTATGTGCAATTTGGACAATACACGGGTAAGTGGAACAGCACTGTTGAAGATGTGCCTCAGTATTTTCTCATTTCAAATGGTGCAATAAGCCCCATATTAGTCAGGTTATGGCTGGAGTCTATGCTGTCTCAGGCTGGAACTATCCTGACTTCCTGATATATTGGCCTTGTCTCCTGTTCTGATCTCCTTGGGTCAATAGTTCTGTTCTATTCTAGTCATACTGTTCTTATCTCCTGTTGTGTTGTCCCCAGGTGCGCTCCCACCCGCAGTACTGGAGCCTGTGCCAGCGCACCACTGACGCCTCCTGCTGCCCCAGCTGGACCCTGGGAAACTACGTGGCCATCCTCACCAACAAGTCCTCCTGCCAGAAGATCACAGAGCGCGACGTGTCACACACCCTCAAGATCCTGCGCTCCTGCGCCAAGTACTACCACAATGGAACCCTGGGCCCCGACTGCTGGGACATGACCACGCGCCGGAAGGACCAGTCTAAGTGCACCAACGTCCCCCGCAAGTGCACCAAGTACAATGCCATCTACCAGATCCTCCATTTCCTGGTGGACAAAGACTTCCTGAGCCCAAAGAACACAGACTACCTTATCCCCACCCTTAAACACAGCATGTTGTTCTCCCCAACAGAGAAAGGGGAGACCATGATGAACATTTACCTGGACAACTTTGAGAACTGGAACTCCTCGGACGGCGTCACCACCATCACGGGGATTGAGTTCGGTATCAAACACAATCTGTTCCAGGACTACCTACTGACGGATACCGTGTATCCAGCCATAGCCATAGTAATTGTGCTGGTTGTCATGTGTGTGTACACCCGCTCTGTGTTCATCACCCTGATGACCATGATCGCCATCATCAGCTCCCTGATCGTGTCCTACTTCCTGTACCGCATGGTGTTCGACTTTGAGTTCTTCCCCTTCATGAACCTCACGGCCCTCATCATCCTGGTGGGTATCGGGGCGGACGACGCCTTCGTCCTCTGTGACGTGTGGAACTACACCAAGTTCGACAAGCCCAACGCTGAGCTGTCGGAGACGGTGAGCATCACTCTGCAGCACGCCGCCCTTTCCATGTTCGTCACCAGCTTTACCACGGCCGCAGCCTTCTATGCCAACTACGTTAGCAACATCACCGCCATCCGCTGTTTCGGCGTCTACGCCGGCACGGCCATCTTGGTTAACTACATACTGATGGTGACATGGCTGCCAGCCGTGGTGGTGCTCCATGAGCGTTACCTGCCCAACATCTTCACCTGCTCTAAACCTCCCCACCAGCAGACAGGGTTTTGCACCCGCACCCTCTGGGCCAATCTGTGCCAGAAAGCAAACAAGTGCCTGTTCACCGTCTCTGAGGCTTCCAGGATCTTCTTTGAGAAGGTGCTGCCGTGCATCGTGATCAAACTGCGTTACCTCTGGCTTTTCTGTTTCCTGGCCTTCACAGTGGGAGGGGCGTATGTGGTGTGTGTCAATCCCAAGATGAAGCTGCCTTCTCTGGAGCTGTCTGAGTTCAAAGTGTTCCGCTCCTCCCACCCGTTTGAGCGTTACGACGCAGAGTACAAGAAACTGTTCATGTTCGAGAGGGTCCACCATGGGGAGGACCTGCACATGCCCATCACCATCATCTGGGGGGTCAACCCCGTGGACAATGGGGACCCCCTCAACCCCAAGAACAAAGGCAAGCTGATGCTGGACAACACTTTCAACATCGCCAGCCCGGCCTCCCAGCTGTGGATCCTCAACTTCTGCCAGAAGCTGAGGAACCAGAGCTTTGTGTTCCAGTCGGAGGAGCAGGACTTCACCAGCTGCTTCATCGAGACCTTCAAGCAGTGGATGGAGAACCGGGACTGTGAAGAGGCCTCTGTCTACCCCTGCTGCAGCCAGTCTACCTTCCCCTACAAGCAGGACGTCTTTGAGCTGTGCATCAAGAGAGCCATCATGGAGCTGGACCGCAGCACCAGCTTCCACCTGGACAGTAAGACCCCCGGGCCTCGCTTCGACATAAACGACACTATCCGTGCCATCGTCCTGGAGTTCAAGAGCACCTACCTGTTCACGCTGGCCTATGAGAAGATGCACCAGTTCTACCACGAGGTGGACACCTGGATTCAGGAGGAGCTGAAGAATGCCCCAGACGGGCTGAAATACGGCTGGTTCGTCAGCAACCTGGAGTTCTATGACCTGCAGGACAGCCTATCAGATGGAACGCTCATCGCCATGGCGTTGTCCGTGGTGGTGGCCTTCGTGGTCATGCTCCTCACCACCTGGAACATCATCATCAGCCTCTACGCCATCCTCTCCATCGCGGGGACCATCTTCGTCACAGTGGGCTCGCTGGTGCTCCTGGGCTGGGAGCTCAACGTGCTGGAGTCGGTCACCATCTCAGTGGCGGTGGGTCTGTCAGTGGACTTCGCCGTACACTACGGAGTCGCCTATCGCCTTGCCCCCGAGCCTGACCGCGAGGGGAAGGTAGTCTTCTCCCTTGGCCGGATGGGTTCTGCTATCGCTATGGCGGCGCTCACCACCTTTGTTGCCGGGGCGATGATGATGCCATCCACGGTGCTGGCCTACACCCAGCTGGGCACCTTCATGATGCTCATCATGTGCATCAGTTGGGCCTTCGCCACCTTCTTCTTCCAGTGCATGTGCCGTTGCCTGGGCCCCCAGGGCACCTGCGGACAGATCCCCCTGCCCAAGAGGTTTCAGTGCCAGGCTTTCAAAGAGGGCACCACCAACATCCCCTCGCCCCAGGGCAAGCATGGCACCAAGTACCAACTGGACAGTCGAGGGGGAGAGGTGGAGCATGAGCATTACGAGCTGGAACCATTAGCCTCAAACCAAAAGAACGAGGAGAAACCTGCAGAGGAACAGGAGACGTGCACCCAGCTCTATAATGGAATAGCCCCCCACTCTGCCCCCTGCACACACATCCCTTTTAAGAGCAAGGCAGAGCCTGGCAGAGGTCCCTGCTCTGAAAATGGACTGGGCATACTGGCGACTGACGCCACACCCAGATGCCAGTACTCCCATAACACAACCTGCACATGTGGAGATCCCCCTCACCCTCAGCAGTCTATGGGTATGCAGTGGAACCCCCACCCATGTACTCAAGCCACCCAGGACTCCCCATTCCCCCTCACAGGCAGCCATGCCAACAAAGGCCAGACCCTCCTTTCCACTCTGGACGCAGTCTACAAACCAATAGGTTGCCGTATGCACTATGTCCACTGTCCCCCAGCCCACTTCCACCACTGCACCCCGAGCAGGGTGCCCAGACAGGGCCCTCACAACTGCCACCTCAGAAACTACTGTGTTCACACTGTCCCCCTCACAGGTGGCCTCCCCAGGGACCAACGCTCTGACCCAGCTGGGCTGGAGGAAGTACACCGGACTGGAGCATCCTCTGGCCCTAGTGGCAGCCCCACCATCCCAGTCCAGACTCACAGGCCTCCTTCCTCTGCTCTGGGCTGCACGTTAGCCCACACACACACAGGGTGCTGCATAGCCAATCATGAAACACAGAGGGCGGAAGAGAAAACGGTAAACGATCAGAGCGTGGATAATTATGTGTCCACTACGATGCAAAAGGACGCTTGTCATAAGATGCCTGGCAACAAGAAGCTTGAAACCAGTACTACTCCCGTCACATGGGAAGAAAGTGCCAAAACGTGCAAACAGAACCCCAAAAAAGAGAGGGCATCCTCAGCCTCTCCCAAGAAACTCTACTGTTTTAACAGGACTTTAAAAGTAAAGTGCAATTCTGGCGAGTTTAACGTGCCAAAAGCTGAAGCCAATGTGCCTGCTCTTGCAATAAATTCAAAACCTGCATCTGAAAGTTTATGTTGACAGCAAAGAGACTATATCTAAAGAGTAAACTTTTGTCATATCAAGCTACCATGAGCAGTGTCCCTGTGCAATTAAAAGTATTTGGGATATTTCACTGACCAAGTGCCTTATGTCGTTCATGTAAAAGTATGTCCCTATATATTCTGTGATTACTGTTTCTACTGTGCAGATATTGGTTTGATCGGTCAGATGTACTGTATTATTTTTGAGTACACTGTAATTTTCTGAAGCTCTAACCTGTTTAAGGAATGGTGAACCATTGACTTTATTCCATAAGAACCACAGGCCTTAGTAGCCTGTTTCACGTTGCCACATGCCTTTTGGTCCAATATGAAAGATGTACTGTATGATTATAAAGTCATTTTAACAAGATTGTCTGTCTCTTTCCACTCAGCTCCTACAGAATGAAATAAAGTATCTCAAGGGTTTGTTCAAAGGGCACGGTTTGAAATAACACCTGTTTCATTGTCTCACTGCTGCTGGAGTCTTCAGAAGACTCAGTCTGGCCTGAGGCCACGGTGCTGTGCTGGGCTCTTTGCTCTTCTACACCACACAGACGTTTGATTTCTAATCTTCACTCCCCAAGAGCCTGCATCACATTCCAAGCAGGTCAGACTCCTACGCAGTAGGGCATCAGCAGGTCAGAATCCTACGCAGTAGGTCAGAATCATACACAGCAGGTCAGAATCATACACAGTAGGACATCAGCAGATGCTCTTATCTAGAGCTACTTACAGGGGCAAGTGCCTTGCTCACGGATTTGAACCAGCGACCTTTTGGTTAGTGACCCAATGCTCTTAACCACTAGACCATCTACACATATAACTGAGCAATTTTCTAACAGACAATGCTGTAAAGAGAAACTCTAAAACCCAGGAATAGTAGAACTCATGGGTCCTATCATTTCATTTTGTAACATCAATTACATTCTGTTTACTCCCTTTGTTAACTCCATCCAGGAAAAAGTATCCTAGAAATTGACCAATTCCATTCATTCACAAATCCAAACTTCCATTCAAAGTCCTGTGTTTTATTTGCTGCCATCCATCCCACCTAACAGGTTTCCCTGGTGGTCCAAGATCTTGGCCAAACCTTCTGCTGCAAAGCAAACATATACATTAGACCGCCAGGCTCTGCAGGCAGTATGACTCAGCACAGCAGACAGTTATAATTACACTTTCAGTCGTGAATTAATGTCAGATATGCAGCTCTGAACTAGGCTACCAGACACGTGTAATTATCTGTGAGAGAGAGGCCATGGTGGCACTGTAGCTCATCTCCCTTAGTCTCCGACACCGTCACCCACTCAAAAGCACAGATCAGATTTTAACATTGATCAGGGGTACAATAAAACGATATGGTGTGAGTGAGTATAAATTCCTCAAGCAGCTGCCAAGTCCTCTTTTTAATTGTTCCACTCCTTTTCTATCTCACACTTTATTGGGAAAGGGTCAGACAGAAACTAGGCACAGACATTTCTTAGCTGTCAATCACACATCTAGTCTATTCCCCATCCCTGTTCAGCCTTGTCAATCACCGAGGGCTGCAGATGGGACCTCTGTCACTCATAGGGGCAACTGTTTGAACCTCTCACTGGCTGGAAACTTTCCAAAAGGACATGTCTCCTGTGTAAACTTGTCCCAATGTTTCTGCAGTCCTGACCTGGGGAATTCCACAGAAAAAACAATATGCACCTTTGACTGGGGAAGATGGCTATCCACATCTTTCTTTTGCGTGAACACTCACTACAGGGAGAACTACAAGAAATACACATGGCACAAAGTGACAGACTTATCTCAGATGGTTAACGGAAGCATTCTGCCAATCTGATCTTTACCTGAGAAAATTGTACTCGGGGAGACTGCTCCTCATATCTAAGAAAGAAGGGCTTCAATCTACTCTATCATAAAGGGCTAGCCGCTAGTGAGTGTACTGTAAATTAGGCAGTTAATGAGTGGTAGCCCATATTGCCTTGAGTTGAGTTCATTTAACTTGGTATTTCATTGTGCACAGCACATTAAAAGGAGTCTGTGGCACAGGTCGTATCCTGAAGTTCACCTTACATAGCTACCATAGATTGGGGTGGCAGGTAGCCTAGTGGTTAGAGCGGTGGGTCAATAAATGAAAAGTTGGTGAATCAAATCCCAGAGAGAACAAGGTAAAAATCTTTTCTGCCCCTGAATAAGGCAGTTAACTCACTGTGTCCCAGGAGGATGTCATTGTAAATAAGAATTTGTTCTTAACTGACTTGCCTAGTTAAATAAAGATATATATATATATATATAAACATCCTGGTATCACAGATTTATTCAGTATTTTCATAACATTGGCTGCTCGTGCAATCTCATAAGAAGCAATTACCAGAGGAGATAACTTGAATAATGTGGAACTTCAAACTGTAGGGGAGATATGGCTGGAAAAACAGGTGATGGAGACAGACATAATATCCTCCCTTATCCCTCTGCTCTCCCCACGCTGGCAAGGTCACTCCAGCGTTCCAAGTGCAGAAAACACCTGTTTCCAGAGGGTCAGTTGTGAAATAGGTCCTCTCTTCCCTGTGTGGAATCTGAAGGCTGATGCCGTACCAAATACTCACAGCCGGAGCCCCAGGGGTAGATGGGAAAAGCAGTTATGCTCCATTAAAACTCCATGCTCTTGATGGCCACTCAGGCCTGTCTTTCTCTCTGAGGACAGACGGCAATCAGAGAAGTTGACTGCAGGTGCTCCATCAACTCCTTTCCTACCACATGGCCTCTAGCCTGGGTTGGGTAGGCTACCAGTACCTGACTGCACAAACAGTCAGGGGGGGGGAAACAGGCCTCTGGTCTCCAATAGAACATTGTCTATATTATTTTCCCTTATCCCCTTCTGAAATAGAGATGGAAGTCAAAGGTACCGCTGTGCATTACTACTAACCTCTGTTTTGCTTTCTAACCCCCTTATCCCATACCCACAAACCATACCTATCACACACACACAAACAAAGACACAAACCCTTAAAAACGCATGGCTTAATTTTACCCACCAGGGGGAAAAGTGTGGTTGGTTAGAGCGATTTGCATGAGAGATCCTGTTATACTGAACTGGGCTTCATATGACCCAGACTGGATGGACTGTGTTCCCTGGTCTTTATACACCAACCAGCTCACAGTAGATTGACCACTCCGATCAATGGATTTCACCTCAGCTTGAGCGGAAAGCATATCGTTATATTTGTCTTTAACTGAGGTCAAATATTTGCTATGGTTCTGGGGCAGCATTTATTACATTTTCCTGTGAGGGGAATCTGACCAGCATGCGCCTCTGTTCCAATAATACTACGGATCCCTGAAATAACTGTAAAGCGAAGACCTGTAGTTTATTTACTTGGTAAATATTTGTTAATTTTTTCAATTTGAGCTCTAAGGTTCTTGCAAATTGAATATTTGACAAAGCATAATACTATTGTAGGATCTTAATTTGATCACTCTTGTTGCTGAGAATTTTCCTGCACTGCAGAGAATGCAGATGGGCTTCGCAATTTACATAGATTCACAAAAAATATTAATAGTATTGCACTTTTAATGTAACCTAGTTTTGCCCAGCTAACTAATGGTCTAACCACCGATCAAGCAACATTATGGACTAAACATTCAAATCTTGTAGATGCAGCATTATTTTGCTGTGACAATATAGGTCAAATTAAGATCCTACACCTGTACAGAAGCACTTTTGTCTCATGATTTGTGGTTTAAGTTAGTTTTTGTAGAACCGCACTGTGCTTTCTATCTTCTCATAGTTATACGAGAAAAATCACATGATCATTAAGGCTATGCTTTTACATTATCTCCATCAGAGATCCATTCCTGATACTGAAACATGGTATAGTACTTTAAGAGTTTTAAATGAAAATATGAGATAGTTACAAAACTGAAATGGTAGTTATATGGTAGGCCTAGTTTAAATGTACATTCAAAACCTTTCCAATAACAGTAGATGTCTAAATGTGTGCTGAGTTAATTAACACAGGTCAGGCAAGGTTTCCATAAAGGAGTCTTAAACACTCCCACTGGGCACACAGTGGTTGAATCAACGTTGTTTCCACGTCATTTCAATGGAATAACGCTGAACCAACTTGGAATAGACATTGAACTGACATCTGTGCCCAGTGACTTCTGGGAGAGGATGATGTTATTCTCCGCTCCTCCTTACAGCAGGGAGTTTTACTCTACCTGGTGGCATACTGGTTTCAGACATAGACTCTATATTGAGGAAGTAGGGAGGAGATAAGATTGAGTCATTTTTCGAATCCTCAAAAAAAGTTCACAATTATTATTCGAGTTTTGTAGAGAAGTTGGAATGTTTTATTAAAAGTGCCAAAATCCTTACATTAGTTATATTACAATGTGTAAATGTTAACCATGAGAACTGTGCATTGTACACACTGCAAAACACACAATAATCATAGATGGCGCCGACAGACATGGCAGCTCTGCTTCTAGCTCCAAAGCAATTTCGCATTATTTTGTTTATTTGTGTCATTTCTTTGATTCATTTTTTATTTATTTAAATACAAGCATTTCGCTACACCTGCAATAACATCTGCTAAATATGTTTTTTGTGACCAATAAAATGTGATTTATACAGAAGGTAACGTTTCACAGTTCCAATATTAGTGAATAAAGGTTGACTGCCACCTAGTGGTCAAAAACAAACTATGCCAAAAAACAGGACCCTCTTCATTTTGCCTGTAATCAACATGGTAAAAGTTCTTAATGCCATACAGACAAAATAAAAATGAATGATGTACGAATTCACAGTACAGTTAAATAAGATTTCCACTTAAGCATACAGGCTGTGGGAAAATGAGTCAACAACATTAAGTTCCAACTGTCATATTTACAAGTGTGATATCCCCATTGTTATCTTTGGCGGTGTTCTTTTTGTCCTTAAGAATCTTGGACATGAGCTTCTCATAGAACCATTGAATATCCTGTGTGTCCTCCGGCCACTGCAGGTAATCCCTCTTCTGGGCAAAGGTCCTAATGCCTTCATGTTTCATCAGTCTGTAATGGGGGACATTCCCCACAACCACCATGATGAGAACATCTCTGAGCTCCTCCAGCATTCTGCTCTGAGCCAGGGTAAAGGCCTCCAGGCACCAGCCGTCCTTGAGGAACTCTTTAGACACGATACAAACTGTCTTCCTGCTCCCCCATATGGCGTCCCTGATATTGAACAGGTGATCTTCACCTGGGATGAAGTCTCTGACCTCGAAGCAGCAGCGGAGGACGTTTCGCTCCGCGAACTGAGAGTCTAGTCTGTTCAACAGGGCGGTTTCTACCCACTTGTAGTCGTTGTTGCTGAAGCATAAGTAAGCGTCATACCGAGGGCCACCAGCAGAAGGATCCATCCTAGGGCCCTCAAGGATCCTGGCGGTCACCTTTTTGTAAACTTTGAAGAGGAATCCACGGAGACGAGCGAAAACGATTGTTCCGACCATGATCAGGATGATGAGCGCTGTGCAGCCGATGAAGAGCGAGAGCCTCAGCTCCTGAACCAGCCTCTCGTCATCCTCCTCACACAATATGACTGAGCTGTAATTCAACAGGCTGATGCCATGGAGATCTGAAGGAAACTCACAGCTGAATTCATTCACGCCAGGGTCAGGAAAAGTCACGTTAGTCCCTTTCAGCCACGTCAGAAAGTCCTCCAGACCGCAGTCACAGTGGAATTGATTCCTATACAGGTTGATCCAGCTGAGAGAATGGAAAGCTTCTGGGTCAGGAGAGGCCAGAAAATTGTAAGAGAGGTCAACTGTTTTGAGACTCTCTGGGAAAATGTCTGCTTTGAGGTATGTGAGTGAGTTGAAGTGAAGATCCATCTCTTCCAGAGAGATGAGGCCTTTAAATATACCATCTGGGAGAGCCTGCAGGGAGTTAAAGCTTAAATCCAGACTTAAAAGCTTGCCAAGATTTTCAAATATATGCATACACTCTCCCCGTGCCCATATCATCTGCAAGGCGATGTTCCTTAGCTCAAGCAGCTTCAGAGAGTTCACAGCTGGCACTGAAATATTATTGTTAAGGGTGCACCACTTTATGAAGTTGTTACCATACCAGAGAAACTCAATGTGCATTAATTTAGTTAAAACTGTGTATACATCCTCTAAATTAGTTAACCTGTTGTTTTGAACATTAAGTATGATCGCATTATTAGCAAAGACAGAGAGGCCCTCTAAGGACGTAATCTTATTATCAGCCAAACGAAGAAGTTGGATGTTTGGTAGTGGTGCAAGGGAACCATATGTACCTAGTTCCCGAATAGAGTTTCCTGTAAGATCCAGAACTTGTATGTTTGGAAGTCCTTTAAATGCTTGATATCCCAATGCACCAATATGGTTGTAAGATAAATCAAGTTCTAAAATATTGGGTAGATTGTCAAACGTGTAAGAATAGATTTCCCCTAAAAGATTGTGTGACAGGTTGAGCTTTTGTACATTTTGAAGACCAAAAAACGCCTCCCTGTCAATCTGGTTAATTTTGTTTTGGGCTATTGTTATGTACTCTACCTCTCTCAGCGGACTGAATACTGCATATTGCAATGTAAATATAAAGCATTTGGACAAATCTAGAATCTTGACACTACTATTCTTGAGGCCCTCAAATGTTTGCCTGTCTGGGTCTTTCACATTGCTGAAACCAAATGATTTCCCCATGGTGCTGTGTTCCAGAATAAGATGGTGGATTTTGGTCCCTTGGATTGCATTGAAAAACAGTTTTGCCTTGTCCACATCGAATCCATTGGAAGATAAGTCAAGTGTCTCCATGGACATGTTCCGAAAAGGATTTCCGCATCGTTTCCAGTCAAAGCCATACTGAGTCATGCTATATAGATAGAGGCTGCTCAACTTGAGGAGCCGAAAGTGTTTGCCTTGAAAGCCAATCAAATCTTCCTCACATATGCTTTCCATCCGGTTTAGGGCAACATTTAGCTCTTGGAAATCTGTAATGTTCACAAAGAACAGAGCAGGCTGGATTCTTTTCACCTGGTTACCATACAGATCTAGTGTTTCCAAGGAAACCAGGGGCTTGAGATAGTCACCCTGTAAAATAGATTCAGTCAGGTCACACCTATATAGAGAGAGAGCTCTCAGGTTGGACAGTCCCACAAATGCATCTGGCTCAATTTGTAAACCTGTGTTATACCCTAAATAAAGCACTGCCAAGTTTTCCAGCCTTTGAAAGGTGTTAGTTCTTATAATAAGCCCATTGACTCGTTGCCAACTGAGATCCAGTTCCTTTAACCTTTCAAGCCCAGAGAAGGATGTCTCATTGATCTCACTGATGTAGTTATCCCTCATATACAAAATGGCAATGTATGGAGGCAGCGCAGGGACCTGATATAGAGACTGGCTGGTGCAAGCTGCTATAGAGCCATATATTGGGCATTTTGGGGTGCATTTCATCACCTGCAGGTATTCTCCAAAGATAGTCAGCAGTATAAGGTTCCTCATCATCCCCCTGGCAAAAAGTAGAAAATAATGCAAATTATTTTAAATTATTGTTATTCCATCACAGGGCTACAGTACATCAATTCATTGGATGTACAGTACCAGTCAAAAGTTTGGACACACCTACTCATTCAATGGTTTTTTCTTTATTTTTACTATTTTCTACATTGTAGAATAATAGTGAAGATATCAAAACTATGAAATAACACATATGGAATCATGTAGGAACTCAGCAAAAAAAGAAACCTCCCTTTTTCAGGACCATCTTTCAAAGACAATCCAAATAATTTCACAGATCTTCATTGTAAAGGGTTTAAACACTGTTTCTCATGCTTGTTCAGTGAACCATAAACAATTCATGAACATGCACCTGTGGAACGGTTGTTAAGACACTAACAGCTTACAGACGGTAGGAAATTAAGGTCACAGTTATGAAAACGTAGGACACTAAAGTTGCCTTTCTACTGACTCTGTAAAACACCAAAAGAAAGATGCCCAGGGTCCCTGCTCATCTGTGTGAACGTGCCTTAGGCATGCTGCGAGGAGGCATGAGGACTGCAGATGTGGCCAGGGAAATAAAATGCAATGTCCGTACTGTGAGACGCCTAAGACAGCGCTACAGGGAGACAGGACGGACAGCTGATCGTTCTCGCAGTGGCAGACAACATATAACAACACCTGCACAGGATCGGTACATCCGAACATCACACCTGCGGGACAGGTACAGGATGGCAACAACAACTGCCCGAGTTACACCAGGAACGCACAATCCCTCCATCAGTGCTCAGACTGTTCGCAATAGGCTGAGAGAGGAGGACTGAGGGCTTGTAGGCCTGTTGTAATGCAGGTCCTCACCAGACATCCCTGGCAACAATGTCACCTATGGGCACAAACCCCCCGTCGCTGGACCAGACAGGACTGGCAAAAAATGCTCTTCACTGACGAGTCTCGGTTTTGTCTCACCAGGGGTGATGGTCAGATTTGCGTTTATCGTCAAAGGAATGAGTGTTACACCGAGGCCTGTACTCAGAAGCAGGATCAATTTGGAGGTGGAGGGTCCGTCATGGTCTGGGGCGGTGTGTCACAGCATCATCGGACTGAGCTTGTTGTCATTGCAGGCAATCTCAACGCTGTGCGTAACAGGGAAGACATCCTCCTCCCTCATGTGGTACCCTTCGCTCATCCTGACATGACCCTTCAGCATGACAAGCCATCAGCCATACTGCTCGTTCTGTGCGTGATTTCCTGCAAGACAGGAATGTCAGTGTTCTGCCATGGCCAGCGAAGAGCTCAGATCTCAATCCGGTTGAGCACATCTGGGACCTGTTGGATCGGAGGGTGAGGGCTAGGGCTATTGCCCCCAGAAATGTCCGGAAACTTGCAGGTGCCTTGGTGGAACAGTGGGGTAACATCTCAGAGCAAGAACTGGCAAATCTTGTGCAGTCCATGAGGAGGAGATGCACTGTAGTACTTAATGCAGCTGGTGGCCACACTAGATACTGACTGTTACTTTTGATTTTGACCCCCCCTTTGTTAAGGGACACATTATTCAATTTCTGCTAGTCACATCTCTGTGGAACTTGTTCAGTTTATGTCCCAGTTGTTGAATCTTGTTATGTTCATACAAATATTTACACGTTAAGTTTGCTGAAAATAAACGCAGTTGACAGTGAGAGGACGTTTCTTTTTTTGCTGAGTTTACAGTATTACAGTAACCAATAAAGTGTTCAACAAATCAAAATATATTTTAGATTCTTCAAAGTAGCCACCCTTTGCCTTGATAACAGCTTTGTACACCCTAGGCATTCTCTCAACCAGCTTCAGCTGGAGTGTGTTTCCAACAGTCTGAAAGGAGTTCCCACATATGCTGAGCACTTGTTGGCTGCTTTTCCTTCACTCTGCGATCCAAGTCATCCCAAACTATCTCAAATGTGTTGAGGTTGGGTGATTGTGGTGGCTAGGTCATCTGATGCAGCACCATCACTCTCCTTCTTGGTCAAATAGCCCTTACACAGCCTGGATATGTGTTTAGGGTCATTGGCCTGTTGAAATATAAATGATAGTCCCACTAAGCGCAAACCAAAAGTCTAAGTAAATCACAGACAGTATCACCAAGCAGAGCACCCCTACATCCACCACCTCCTCTTCCATGCTTCACGGTGGGAACCACACATGCAGAGATCATCCATTCACCTACTCCGCGTCTCAGAAAGATACAGCGGTTGGATAAAAAAATCTCAAATTTGGACTCATCAGACCAAAGGACAGATTTCACCAGTCTAATGTCCATTGCTCGTGATTCTAGGCACAAGCAGGTTTCTTCTTATTATTGGTGTCCTTTAGTAGTGGTTTCTTTGCAGCAATTCAACCATGAAGGCCTACTTCACACAGTCTCCTCTGAACAGTTGATGTTGATATGTGTCTGTTACTTCAACTCTGTGAAGCATTTATTTGGGCTGCAATTTTTGAGGCTGGTAACTCTCATGAACTTATCCTCTGCAGCAGAGGTAACTCTGGGTCTTCCTTTCCTGTGGCGGTCCTCATGAGAACCAGTTTCATCATAGCACTTGATGGTTTTTGCAGCTGCACTCAAAGAATTGACTGAACTTCATGTCTTAAAGTAATGAGGGACTGTCGTTTCTCTTTGCTTATTTGAGCTGTTCTTTCCATAATAGGGACTTGGTATTTGACCAAATAGGGCTATCTTCTGTATACCACCCCTACCTTGTCACAACACAACTGATTGGCTCAAACGCATTAAAGAAAGAAATTCCACAAATTAACTTAACAAGGCACACCTGTTAATTGAAATGCATTCCAAGTGACTACCTCATGAAGTTGGTTGAGAGAATGCCAAGAGTGTGCAAAGCTGTCATCAAGGCAAAGGGTGGCTACTTTGGAAAATCTCAAATATACTTTTATTTGATTAACACTTTTTTGGTTACTACATGACTCCATATGTGTTATTTCATAGTTTTGATGTCTTCACTATTATTTTACAATGTATAAAATAGTTAAAAAATATATATTTAAAAAAAAAATGGAATGAGTACATGTGTCCAAACCTTTGACTGGTACTGTATCTCTCAGACTTGGAGTATCCCCTTCAGGTGAGACATCCTTGGCTATAGAGAATTCACATGTATCTGTCTGTTTACACTGAAAGGTCCATAGTCCATTAGTTCTGTCCCAACCTGATAATGAAAATCCCATATTTATGTGCTGAGTACACATTCTTACTCTAGTCTGTAGTCACAATGCTCACATAGGGCTGTTTGTTTTATATGAATGAATCACTTCTATCCTCAAGTGTGTACACCAATTCCACTGTGCGGGTTGAATCAATAAATGTTGTTTCCATGTAATTTCAACCAAAAGAATCAATGCGATGACATCGAATCTACTTGGAAAACTGATTGGATTTGCAAAAAGCCATCAATGTAAGAGCATTTTATATTTTTTAACTCAACTTAACCTAAATCCAATGACATGGTGATATTTTTCATTGATTTCACATTGAATTCACGTTAGGTGACAACTCAACCAAATGTAAATGAAAAATAGACGTTGAACTGATGTCTGTACCCAGTGGGATGAGAGCATTGGGCAATTTAATTAGGGCCTCAATTTATTTGATGTGGCAAAACTCTTATCATGTAAGCAGAAAGGTGTATCCTGACACTTTTTAGGTAAACAGCTGAGCAGTGGTGTAAAGTACTTAAGTTTTTGGGGGTATCTTTGATTTACTTTACTATTTATATAGTGAAGTATATAAAGACAATAATGTACTTTTTACTCCAACATTTTCTCTGACACCCAAAAGTACTTGTTACATTTTGACAGGAAAATGGTCCAATTCACACACTTATCAAGACAACATCCCTGGTCATCCCTACTGCCTCTGATCTGGCAGACTCACTAAACACATGCTTCATTTGTAAATTATGTCTGAGGGTTGGAGTGTGCCCCTGGCTATCTGTCGATTAAAATTGTTTTTTTTAAATGGTGCCTTCTGGTTTTCTTAATATAAGGAATTTGAAATGGTTTATACTTTTACTTTTGATACTTAAGTATATTTTAAACCAAATACTTTTAGACTTCTACTCAAGTAATATTTTACTGGGTGACTCAGTTTTACTTGAGTCATTTTATATTAACATATCTTTACTTTTACTCAAGTATGACAATTGAGTACTTCTTCCACCACTGCAGCTGAGTCATGGGGCTCGAGAAATGGAACCATTGATGGAACAAGGACTGACCATCTAATGGAACAAGGACTGATCATCTGAGAGATTTGAAGCTATACAGTGTTAGTTTACAATTACATTGTTTGCAAACAATTGAGTTAAACAAGCTTACATGTTGGGTTATGATAGGGTTAGTTAGACATAAGCTCGTAAGGCATGTATTCATTATATTTTTCAAGAATCAGAAAATGGATGTTGGCCTACCAATCCCAGATTCCCCCTTTAAAATGTACTTCTCTAGAGGCTGCAATTCTGGGACATTTTATAAAGTTGCCATCCAAAGAACTGTGAGGTGTTAATAGACTCCAAGATGACAGCAATTGTTCAAGTCTGGTGCGTCAATGCGTAAAGTTGTCTTTGCAATGTAACCATTCACGTCTATAATTTACGGTCTAATTTGTTATAGTCGACATACGACCACCAAAACAATAGTCTGGGTACCAGTCTTTTTAGCGAACATTCCACAATTGACACTTGTGTTGGCACAGGAGTAGTAAGGGGTGGAACGTTATCTAAAAGTTCTGGTAATAGCTGAACTGAGACTGCAACCAGGCTACCATTTTTCTCTTCTTCTGATATCTATCAACTATTGGACGACACAATAATGCAATTATTAAAGTAGGCCTAAACAGTAAGTTAAAGGTAAAAGTTGTAATTTACCTAAAGTCATGCGCGCGCTGATAACCCAAATATGCGTCGAGCTGGTGAGTATGTTTATGGGATAGGTTACACCCCTCTCATATAAGTCAAGCACTGAGCGAGCTCGTTTAGCATGGCCCGGTGCCCCGTGTACGTGGAGATTTCATTTTACGACCAATGAACGAATCCCTCTACTGTTTTTCATAAATTCTTTCCCATGAACGGGGAGGATCTAACTGCTGACATCATCTCTCAGGCCTCCCGCGCTATACTGCCACCTACTGATGGGAATAGTTTATAGACATCATCTCTCAGGCCCATAATCTCTCAGGCCCCTCTCCAACACCAGGGACCTCATTTATAAACGTTGTTTAGGCACAAAATCTTCCCCCAAAACATGCATGCGCTGGTTTTCACGCAAAAGTTGGAGTTTGTAAAAACTGAACTTGATGTGAGAATGTGCTTATCCTCCCAAAATCTTTCGACCATGCATATGCATGTTCTCTAATGGTTGAACTATTGCATTGCAAGAAGGCAAACGTAGCCTATTAGTAGCCTTGTGCAAATGGGGAATATATGATGCCACTTAATCATAATAAAAGAACAGTTAGCTAAATATAATAACAAGACCCAATCATTTGCAGTTAGTGAGAAGAGTGAAAATCTATTTATTTTATGGTTGTATTTAAAAATTAATTTGAAATAGACATCTATTTCCTATGATGTATTTCATTTCCATCATCATTGCAGAATAAATTCCTCACCTTTACTGACTGTGATCGTTTCATTTTAGCTAAATAACCTACAACAAATTAGGAAGACCATTGGTCCCATCTCTCATTTAATTGGACCCACTTCACAGTAGTAAATTGATAAGCTATTTCAAGTATTTTGCTCTATTTGACCCGATCCGAAGCGCAGTTAATGGTAGAACAGATGGTTCACCTTTTCCATTGACGCTTGAAGGCTACGTCTGAATACTATAATGTCACATTTCTCGAGTAGATAATATTTCATTTATAAACATAGATAAATATAATACATAATACATACAGTGAATTCCGAAAGTATTCAGACCCCTTCCCTTTTTCCACATTTTGTTACGTTACAGCCTTATTCTAAAATGGATTAAGTTATTTTTCCCCCCTCATCAATCTACACACAATATCCCATAATGATAAAGCAGCAGACAGGTTTTTAGAACTGTTTGCAAAGTAATAAAAATTAAAAACAGAAATACCTTATTTACATAAGTATTCAGACCCTTTGCTATGTGTTGTATAGCACACTGTATTACTTATATAACTAATATAAGGACAGGACATGAGGCGTATAAATTAACGTGGGCATTGTTTAATGCATTTCACAGGAAGAACATTCCAAGCATTTCAATGTAGGTAAGCAAGGGGGGTTACAGGTGCCCTAAAGGGACAAAACTAGAATATCAATACCCAACATATTCCTCCCCCTTCACTTTTGATGGCTCATAAGGAAAAAGTAAATATTCACTGTTTTGCCTATTGTTTTCTTTTTAACAGAAATTCTCTGAATGTAAATAAATGAACTTTTCAGAATAACCTTTTATGAACTAGGGAAAGAGGGTAGACTGCCTCAATTCCCAGACTTAACCCTGGGGTGTATTCTGCCCCAATGTCGGAGGTTAGTCTGAACTAAATAGTCAACCTGTCAGGGGGTCGTCTTTCTCTTGCAGGGTAATGACGACGTACAGGTGAGTCTAGAGTCACATTGTCTCTGAGTCTGAGTGGTGATGGTGTATGCCCAGACTGGGGTGCAACAGTACCCTGAGTAGGCACTCTGGCTGGTTCAGATGAGTCTGGAGCACGTTCCACATTTGTATGTTGCTGCAGTGGATGTTCAGGCTTGTAGTCATGGTAGGTCTCCAGTAGCTGATCTTGGTTTGTCACTTGACAGGAGTCATCTCTGAGGTTGGTTCCTGGCAACAGTTGATCCACATGTTTCCTCCAGATGATGTTTTCCGGTATGTGAACTGTGTAGGACACAGGCCCTGTTTGTGCAACCACTGTGGCTGTTATCCACTTTGGACCTTTGTAGTAGTTCCGAGCAAGAACTCTCTCTCCAACTATGAAGCTTCTGTCTTTTGCTTTGCTCCGTCTCTCTGCCTGTGCTCTCAGTTGTGTCTGTACAACCTGTTTAGTCTTTGGAGGTCTCAGGAGGTCGAGTCACATGCGAAGCTGTCTGTGTTTCTGTAGGTTAACAGGAAGGTGTTTTAGGCGCATATTGAGGGAGCCCTTACCTTGTGATGTTAAAGCTTGCGTCATCGTTTCGACAAACCGTTCAGCAAGGCCGGGTGATACGGTGCTGACTTGATGTGCTGAATTCCATTTGCTTCCATGAATGACCGGAACTCTTCAGACACCAGTTGGGGGCCATTATCGCTAACGAGTTGCATTGGCAAGCCAAAGTGACTGAAGATTGACCGTAGCTCTTCGATGGTTCTCTCCGCTGAGGTGCTCTTCATCAATGTGACCTCAGGCCATTTGCTGTGTGCGTCAACTACAACTAAGAACATACAATCCTCCAGTGGGCCTGCATAATCTATGTGGACATGCTGCCAAGGCTCCACTGGGAAGTCCCATGGGTGTAGTGGCGCTACACATCTTTTGACAAGCAGAACATGACTTGACCTTGTCATCGATAGCTGCGTCAAACCTGGCCACCAAATGTAGCAATCTCCTTCATTCGCACCATGCCACAGTGCCCTGAATGGAGCTCTTCAAGCACCTGCCTTCTCAGCGGCGGTATGATGACTCGAAAACCGCATAGCAAGCATCCAAACTGAACTGTGAGCTCATTTCCTCACTAGGTAAGGTTGTAGACTGTCTGACATCTCTCCTTTTCCACGAGTGACAATATCCACGACCTCAAACATCACTGGATCAGTGTGGGTGAACTTTTTCACTTGGACAAATGTAAATGGAGCGTTCGTCACTTCCTTGAAGTAGAAGATTTCAGCCTGGTCAGTGTGTGCAACAGGTAAGGAAAGCCTTGAGAGGCCGTCTGCATTGCAGTGCTGCTCAGACCTTCTGTACTTGATATCGTACTGGTGAGCAGATAACAATAACGCCCATCGCTGCATGCGGCTGGCTGCAAGCGACGGAATGCTGGTGTGGGGACCAAAGATGGAGGTGAGGGTGCTATGGTTCGTCAGCAGTGTGACTCGTTGGCCAAACAGAAACTGATGAAATGTCTTAACTCCAAGCACAATGGCGAGTGCTTCACTCTCTATCTGTGCATAATTGCTCTCGGTTTTACGTAAGGTCCGTGATGTGAAAGCAATTGGCCTTTCTTCACCTGATGGAATGATGTGTGAGACAACCGCACCAACGCCGTAAGGCGATGCATCACATGCCAACTGTAATGGCAAGTTGGGGTTGAAGTGGGTTAGGGCCTCTGACTGAGCTAAGGCTGTTTTCACTTTCTTGAAGGCCTCCTCACATCTGTCTGTCCACTTCCACTGTTGGGTTTTGTTCAAAAGTTCATGCAGTGGCTTTAACAAGTTAGCTAGGTTTGGCACAAACTTTGAGTAGAATGTCAGTTGTCCTAAGAATGATCTCAGCTGACTCACATTCTGTGGGGATGGAGCTTCCACAACGGCCTTCACCTTCGATGGCGCCATGTGGAGCCCCGAACTGTCGATGACGTGGCCCAGGTACTCAACAGAGGATCAGAAAAACTCGCATTTGTCCTTCCGGACCCTCAGACCGTACTCCTCCAATCTCTGTAGTGTAGCGTTCAGGTTTCTCAGGTGCTCCTGCTCATCTTTGCCGGTGATGAGTAGATCATCGAGGTAACATTGGACCCCAGTGAGCCCGCTCAGTATCTGGTCCATAGCTCTCTAAAACAAGGCCGGAGCTGAGGTGATTCCAAAAGGAAGCCTCCGGTACCTGCACAGTCCTTTGTGAGTCACTATGGTCAACAGTTCTTGTGACTCTTGGTCCACATGCATCTGTAGATAGACTTATGTCAGGCCTATCTTACTGAATTTTTGTCATCCAGCTAAACCAGAGAAGAGGTCGTCAATGAGGGGTAGTGGATATTTTTCAGCAGTCAAGACTGGGTTAATTGTGACTTTGAAATCACCACAGAGTCTGAGTGATCAATCTTTTTTTATGACTGGAACAACAGGTGTAGCCCATTCACTAACATTCACTGGATACAATACTCCACTCTCCGCTCATCTGTTTAGCTCAATTTCAACTTTTGGTTTTATGGCGTATGGGACGGGTCTAGCTTTGAAGCTTTTTGGCTTGCTGTCTGGTTTCACGGTCAGTTTAACTGTTATGTCCTTCATACTGCCAAGTTCTCCTTTGAACACATCCGTGATTCCTCAATATTCCTTGTAGGTTTGTGTCCTCTTTTGCAACCATGTGAATTTCCTGCCAGTTTAGTTTGATCTTTTCCAGCCATGTGCGTCCTAGCAATGCTGGATGGTTGCCTTTCACAATGTAGAGTGATAGCTTTACCTTCTCTTTGTTGAGCTCCACTGTAACAATCACGCTTCCGCTCACTGGAACAATCTCACCGGTGTATGTTTTCAGCGTCCTCTTTGTGGGCTGTAGTGTGAGGTGATGTAGTTTCTCCTTGTATACAGCCTCAGACAGCAAAGATATAGCTGCTCCAGTGACCACTTGCATCCGTACAGCGTTTCCATCCAGTAGCGGTGTCACCCAGTAGCCGTATCCATTGTCTGAAATGGACAAAACATGCAAAGATTCTTCCCCTTCAGACAGGGTATCACTTTGTTCATTCTCTGTGTGCTCCATTTTATGAACTTTCTTTTTGTACCCCCTGAAGTCGCTTTTCCTTTGTTCAGTACTTTTGTTTGATTGTCTCTTTTTGTTTTTACATGCACGGTCGATGTGACCCTTTTTTCCACAACTTCTGCAGTCTAAGTCTTTGCACCAAAACTCCTCTGCTTGGTGACCTGGTTTCCCACAGCGATAGCATGGCTTCCCACCTCCTGCCTTGTTGTTTAACTCCGTAGACACCTTATGCACTTGGGTCGATGCACTTAGCTGTTGTGCGTCTTTATTTGCCATTTCCATTGACGTACTCACTTCTATTGCTCTCTGCAATGTTAAGTTACTCTCAGTCAAAAGGCATTTGAATTGCCTCGCTGCGCATGCCACACACTAACCTATCACGTAGTGTCACGCGGTGATCGCCCAAATTCACAGTGTTCAGATATCTGTTTCAATACAGCCACAAACTGCGAGATTGATTCCCCCTCTTGATTTCTCTTATGAAACCTGAATCTCTGCGATTATCAGTGGTTTGGGAGAATAATGTCCTTTTAAGGTAGCCACAATTTCATCATATGATTTATCACCAGGATTTTCAGGCATTACTAGGCTGCGCATGTAACAGTATAACTTTAAACCGTCCCCTCGCCCCGACAGGGGCGCGAACCAGGGACCCTATGCACACAACAACTGACACCCACGAAGCGTCGTTACCCATCGCTCCACAAAAGCCGCGGCCCTTGCAGAGCAAGGGGCAACACTACTTGTAGGTTTCAGAGCAAGTGACGTAACTGATTGAAACGCTAGTAGCGCGTACCCGCTAACTAGCTAGCCATTTCACATCCGTTACACGCAGTAGATTGAATGTTTTTCCTCCCATAACAGTCAAAAATGTTGGCACTACTTCTGCTTTAATTCCATTTGCCAACAAAATGTACTCAAAACGTTCTGTGTAAGAACTCCATTGTTCCACAGATTCATCAAATGTTCCTATATTTTCAACCAATGCAGACATTTTTGGTTTATTTTTCTTTCTCACACTTTTCAGACGGTCCCTTACTCCCAGACCCATTTTTTTTTTTTTTTAACTCAAGCGGACTTCACTTTCTCCCGCAGCGAAACTCTTCCTATCCCTCGAGGGTCTCGTTGCTGTGACATCAAAAGCTATCTAGCATCACTCGACTGGCTAGCTCCACGTTGTTTGCGTCTTCTACAGCGAAAAAAAATAACGAATTTAACTCAGACTTTCTGTCGAAGATAATGAGCATAAACGTGAGAAAGTTTCTTCCTGTTGCCAGTTTTGTTATATAGCACACTGTATTACTTATACAACTGATATAAGGACAGGACATGAGACGGAAGTAGAAATTAACGTGGGCATTCACAGGAAGAACATTCCAAGCATTTCAGTGTAGGTAAGCAAGAGGGGTTACAGGTGCCCTAAACGGACATAAACAGAATATCAATACACAACACTATGAGACTCGAAATTGAGCTCAGGTGCATCCTGTTTCCATTGATCATCATTGAGATGTTTGTACAACTTGATTGGAGTCCACCTGTGAGGTATGTATTAACCAAAAAAAGTGTTATTCTGTATATCACCCTTACCTGGTCACAACACAACTGATTGGCTCAAACGCATTAAGGAAAGAAATTCCACAAATTAACTTTTAACAAGGCACACCTGTTAATTGAAATGCATTCCAGGTGACTACCTGAGAGAATGCCAAAAGTGTGCAAAGCTGTCATCAAGGCAAAGGGTAGCTAATTTGGAAAATCTCAAATATAAAATATATTTTGATTTGTTTAACACTTTTTTAGTTACTACATGATTCCATGTGTTATTTTATAGTTTTGATGTCTTCACTATTATTTTACAATGTAGAAAATAGTAAAAAATAAAGAAAAAAAACCTGGAATGAGTACAAACTTTTGACTGGTACTGTGTCTCTCAGACTTGGGAGTGTGGTGGAAATTCTACCTTTAACTAATAATGAGAGGCAAAATCAATCAAGGTATTACTTTTATTAAAAATGTATTATAATAACGTGGCTGGTCGCCCCAGCCACGCAGGTGAGAAGGAGTGAGAGCCTCCTGTACAAAGATTACAGGAGCTTTTATATAGTCAAGCTACCCCATGCAAGCATCTGCAAAACATGTGACCCTATGTATGTATGTGTGTGTGAGGGGAGATAACTGGGTGAAAAGGTTGCCTCAGTCTGTCGCAACTGAGTGAGGACAACAGGGGCCAGAATGACAGGAAGTCACTCCAGACATACTTCCTCTAACAGTTGCTCAATGGATCCCCTAAGTTGGGCAAGCAAGCGCCTTTTACTTTCCGCCCAGATGATGTATGGCCATACTCGTCTCACACACACACACACAAAACATGAACCTTTCCCCCAGAAACAGGCTCCAAACAAACAGAACAACAGCTCTATCACTGGTGTGCAGAATATAACACTTTGCCCTGTCTCCAGTTAAGCTAAGAGGAACCAGTTAATTTCTGTCTTTGGCTGAGCGCCTGGACATCATGGGGTCATTCTACACACACAAACAATCAGAACAGGCCTCTTTTAATGCGCACACACACTTTCCTATCCTATATGAGTTTGTCATATAAACTAACTCAAACCCAATGCCTAGGCTTAAAGACATGTTTTAGTACACAAGCATTAGTAAGGTTTAACTTCAAAATGAGCATAATGTAACAATAAAATGAAAAGAATAAAAGAAAAAGAGATAAAAACCCCTTCTGGTGTTAGGCACTGCCATACATGGTAAATAACCTCCTTTGGGTTACTGAGTTTAATCATTTTTTCTGCCATCAGCACAGTCTTCTTCACATCAAATAATATGTAGGAAATGACCATTGACTCTGGGACCACGTCTTCCCTTTAAAACACCATCTGCAGTTACCCCTCTTAAGACAATGTTTACAAATCAGATCAATTTGGGCACTGTGCTCAAGGTTTGGATCAATATCATAAAACATTTATTTTAGTAATAAATATAGGTTGTTGGATTCTGGGTAAACTTTTAACATGGCTATACTAGAGACATGATAGATCAGAAGTAATACTATAGTATCTGAGAGGTGATAGTGGTTGTGGTTGTTACATCAGAGTTAATGGTTATCTGTAGGAGACAGATGGCTTTGGAATGTGCTGGCTGGACGGGAGGAAGTTACAGGAGTGCTATAGGTGATACAGGTGAAGAGCTTTGGAGTAGACATCAAGGTGGTTGAGGTCAGGTCAGGTCACCTTAACCTCTAACGCCTCCCTAACCCGGATCCGGGATCCCCCCCAACACAAAAGCTGACTAGCATAGCCTAGCCTAAAGTTACAGGGATATCATAAAATAAAATGTTCATGAAATCACAAGTCCAAGACACCAAATGAAAGATACAGATCTTGTGATTCAAGCCATCATCTCTGATTTGTAAAATGTTTTACAGGGAGGACACAATATGTAAATCTATTAGCTAACCACTGTTAGCAAAAGACAACAATTTTCTTACTCCACCATTTTCTTACTGCATCAGTAGCTATCACCAATTCGGCCAAATAAAGATATTGATAGCCACTAACCAAGAAAAAACCTCATCAGATGACAGTCTGATAACATATTTATTGTATAGGATAGGTTTTGTTAGAAAAATGTGCATATTTCAGGTATAAATCATAGTTAACAATTGCACCCACCATCACAACTAGACTAGAAAAAATACAGAGAGCAACGTGTATTACTTAATTACTAATCATAAAATATTTCTTAAAAATACACAGCGTACACTAATTGAAAGACACAGATCCTGTGAATCCAGACAATATTTCAGATTTTCTAAGTGTCTTACAGCGAAAACACAATAAATCGTTATATTACCAAATCACATGTGCAAACATTACCCCAGCATTGATTCACGGCAAAAAGAGCGATAGCATTATCACCACCAAAATGTATAAATTTTTTCACTAACCTTCTCAGAATTCTTCAGATGACACTCCTGTAACATCATGTTACAACATACATATAGAGTTTGTTCGAAAATGTGCATATTTAGCCACCAAAATCATGGTTAGACAATGAGAAAAGTAGCCAAGCTGGTCAGAAAATGTCGGGCGCCATATTAGACAGTGATCTAGTCTTATACATAAATACTTAAACTTGACTAAAAAATACAGGGTGGACAGCGATTGATAGACAATTTAATTCTTAATGCAATCGCTGAATTACATTTTTTAAATTATCCTTACTTTTCAATACAGGTTGCGCCAAGTGAAGCTACACCAAACAAAATGGCGGCATAAGCATTTAACATTTTTCGACAGAAACACGATTTATCATCATAAATAGTTCTTACTATGAGCCATTTGTGGCCTTCTGGAGGTCATTTTGCAGGGCTCTGGCAGTGCTCCTCCTGCTCAAAGGCGGAGGTAGCGGTCCTGCTGCTGGGTTGTTGCCCTCCTACGGCCTCCTCCACGCCTCCTGATGTACTGGCCTGTCTCCTGGTAGCGCCTCCATGCTCTGGACACTACGCTGACAGACACAGCAAACCTTTTTGCCACAGCTCGCATTGATGTGCCATCCTGGATGAGCTGCACTACCTGAGCCACTTGTGTGGGTTGTAGACTCCGTCTCATGCTACCACTAGAGTGAGAGCACCGCCAGCATTCAAAAGTGACCAAAACATCAGCCAGGAAGCATAGGAACTGAGAAGTGGTCTGTGGCCACCACCTGCAGAATCACTCCTTTATTGGGGGTGTCTTGCTAATTGCCTATAATTTCCACCTTTTGTCTATTCCATTTGCACAACAGCATGTGAAATCTATTGTCAATCAGTGTTGCTTCCTAAGTGGACAGTTTGATTTCACAGAAGTGTGATTGACTTGGAGTTACATTGTGTTGTTTAAGTGTTCCCTTTATTTTTTGAGCAGTGTATATATACATATACATACATACATACATACACACACACACACTTGTGGTGGTGGAAACATGTGATGACTGAATGAAGCTGTAGCGACCCTTTGGGAAGAATTAAACTTGGTTAAGCGTCAAGTTATTTACTCTGAAAATAAGAACCTAACAAGGTCAAATAGATTAGGATCAGTTTCACTCTCAGGATCAGAGTTCACCCTCTCCATTCACCAGGGCATGCTGAGAATAGTGTCAACAACTTTAGTACACAACTTCTTTACCCATGTCCCAGTTAGCATAACATCAATTGAAACAATCAATCCATTATACATTAATTGCTTCACTCATACAGTTATCAACATACTAAGAACATACTCAAATCAATTTGCCAGTTTTTTTAAAAATCATTCAATTTCCAAATCATAATCAAAACCCAATTAATTATCCAACCCAAAATTAGAATGAAATATGCTTCAGTGATTCACATTTGTCCCAGTACTTTAAGTTAAAACCCCTCAATTTAGCACACATTGACACTGGGAGAATGTCATTTATATTAACATACAGTATAATTACCCATAATTATAGTATTCACTTTCTGATCATGGTTATAATCACAGATCAGTATCCCAATGCATTCTTAATCTAAATGACTATACATTTAGCAGTGTGTAGACTTCTACAATCAACTTGATACCCCAAATTAAAGACAAGCCTAAATCAATTCTGGGCACAGTGGACCAATCCCCCCTTCAGGCACTCAATCTTCTGGCGTCTCTTCATAGCCTTCTTCAGAAATCTTCATAGTTCAAGTGGATGGCCCATGTAACATCCCAATTTCAATATCTCACCTGGGCCGCCCCCACCTTTACCACCCATTTATATCTTGACCATTTGCCAACCAGCATACCAGCAACATGAGAAGTTTTGGAACGGATCTCTCTCCATGCGTACTCCACGTGGACTCCTGTCCCACTCCTGAGAGAAAAAGCATGAGAGAAAAGCAATTGATAGCTTTGATAGGATGCTGTACAATGGTAGCTGGCTCGGACTCAGGTCTCGCGATAGATGTGATTTGGACAGGGCCGGATTGAACACCTTTGTCGCTCTTCTTCAGCTGGTTAGAGGGGGTTTTGAGGTTCCCACCGTTCTCGTGGTCAAATGATCCCCTCCATGCATTAAGAAACCGGCCGTAGTCACCCTCACGATAACCTCGAGAGGACAGATCAGAACAACAGTTTAGTTCAGTTCACTTCTGATTCAGGAAATCCAGACAAGCATCGAATATGACAAATTATTACTTTTACTAATTATTTTTAATACAAATCTCTAAAACACATGTCAAAGAGAATAACAACACATTCAGTTGAATTTTCTTTCTCCAAAATGGCTTATACTCCCAATCACACTGTCAACTTCATCGCAGTGTCACAGGATCAGACAGTTAGACCTCTAACCCATCGGGAGAATCCCAGCAATCCAGCAGACCCCATCTGGTGAGATTTGTATCGAAACAGAACAGAACTCCTTCAAGTATTACTCGATACACTCCTATATATCACTGTTCCCCCATTTTGACTCACAATGTGAGTAACGTGTAAAAAACACACAAAAACACTACTGCTTAAAAATAAAACCATTTCAAATGACAAAATCAAATTAGAATCACTACCCATAATAACTCCATAAAGGAAAAACAAATTGTAGCCATACAGTCATAGGAAAATAGACTGAATACAGCCTACCTTTATTCAAAGGCAACGCCCTCTCCTTCTTCCCGTTGGTCCGATTCACAAATAGGGGTATGAACCATAAACTTCATCATAATGATACACATCTTCCTTTTGCGTGAACACTCACTACAGGGAGAACTACAAGAAATACACATGGCACAAATTGACAGACTTATCTCAGATGGTTAACGGAAGCATTCTGCCAATCTGATCTTTACCTGAGAGAATTGTACTCGGGGAGACTGCTCCTTATATCTAAGGAAGAAGGTCTTCAATCTACTCTATCATAAAGGGCTAGCCTCTAGTGAGTGTACTGTAAATTAGGCAGAGAATGATGAGTGAGTGGTATGCCATATTGCCATGAGTTGAGTAAATTTAACTTAGTATTTCATCGTGCACAGCACATTAAAAGGAGTCTGTGGCACAGCCGTATCCTGAAGTTCACCTTACATAGCTTATATAAACATCCTGGTATCACAGGTTCACTCAGTATTTTCATAACATTGGCTACTCCTGCAATCTTATAAGAAGCAATTACCAGAGGAGATAACTTGAATAATGTGGAACTTCAAACTGTAGGGGAGATATGGCTGGAAAAACAGGTGATGGAGACAGACATAATATCCTCCCTTATCCCTCTGCTCTCCCCACGCTGGCAAGGTCACTCCAGCGTTCCAAGTGCAGAAAACACCTGTTTCCAGAGGGTCAGTTGTGAAATAGGTCCTCTCTTCCCTGTGTGGAATCTGAAGGCTGATGCCGTACCAAATACTCACAGCCGGAGCCCCAGGGGTAGATGGGGAAAGCAGTTATGCTCCATTAAAACTCCATGCTCTTGATGGCCAATCAGGGGCCTGTCTTTCTCTCTGAGGAAAGATGTCAATCAGAGAAGTTGACTGCAGGTGCTCCATCAACTCCTTTACTACCACATGACCTCTAGCCTGGGTTGGGTAGGCTACCAGTACCTGACTGCACAAACAGTCAACAATTACAGAAAACTGGGGGGGGGGGGGGGGGGGGGGGGGGGGTGGGACAGGCCTCTGGTCTCCAATAGAACATTGTCTATATTATTTTCCCTTATCCCCTTCTGAAATAGAGATGGAAGTCAAAGGTACCGCTGTGCATTACTACTAACCTCTGTTTTGCTTTCTAACCCCCTTATCCCATACCCACAAACCATACCTATCACACATACACACAAACAAAGACACAAACCCTTAAAAACGCATGGCTTAATTTTACCCACCATGGGGAAAAGTGTGGTTGGTTAGAGCGATTTGCATGAGAGATCCTGTTATACTGAACTGGGCTTCATATGACCCAGACTGGAGGGACTGTGTTCCCTGGTCTTTATACACCAACCAGCTCACAGTAGATTGACCACTCCGATCAATGGATTTCACCTCAGCTTGGAATGCATATCATTATATTTGTTTTTAACTGAGGTCAAATATTTGCTATGGTTATGGGACAGCGTTTATTACATTTTCCTGTGAGGGGAATCTGACCAGCATGCGCCTCTGATCCGTAGATCCCTGAAATAACTGTAAAGCGAAGACCTGACGTTAATTTCCTTGGTAAATATTTGTTAATCTTCTCAATTTGAGCTCTAAGGATCTTGTAAATTGAGTATTTGACGAAGCATAATATAATTGTAGGATCTTATTTTGATCACTCTTGTTGCTGAGAATTTTCCTGCACTGCAGAGAATGCAGATGGGCTTTGCAATTTACATAGATTCACAAAAAAGATGAATAGTATTGCACTTTTAATGTAACCTAGTTTTGCCCAGCTAACTAATGGTCTAACCACCGATCAAGCAACATTATGGACTAAACATTCAAATCTTGTAGATGCAGCATTATTTTGCTGTGACAATATAGGTCAAATTAAGATCCTACACCTGTACAGAAGCACTTTTGTCTCATGATTTGTGGTTTAAGTTAGTTTTTGTAGAACCGCACTGTGCTTTCTATCTTCTCATAGTTATACGAGAAAAATCACATGATCATTAAGGCTATGCTTTTACATTATCTCCATCAGAGATCCATTCCTGATACTGAAACATGGTATAGTACTTTAAGAGTTTTAAATGAAAATATGAGATAGTTACAAAACTGAAATGGTAGTTATATGGTAGGCCTAGTTTAAATGTACATTCAAAACCTTTCCAATAACAGTAGATGTCTAAATGTGTGCTGAGTTAATTAACACAGGTCAGGCAAGGTTTCCATAAAGGAGTCTTAAACACTCCCACTGGGCACACAGTGGTTGAATCAACGTTGTTTCCACGTCATTTCAATGGAATAACGCTGAACCAACTTGGAATAGACATTGAACTGACATCTGTGCCCAGTGACTTCTGGGAGAGGATGATGTTATTCTCCGCTCCTCCTTACAGCAGGAAGTTTTACTCTACCTGGTGGCATACTGGTTTCAGACATAGACTCTATATTGAGGAAGTAGGCAGGAGATAAGATTCAGTCATTTTTCAAATCCTCAGAAAAAGTTCACAATTATTATTCGAGTTTAGTAGAGAAGTTGGAATGTTTTATTAAATGTACCAAAATCCTTACATTAGTTATATTACAACGTGTAAATGTAAACCACGAGAACTTTGCATTGTACACACTGCAAAACACACAATAATCATAGATGGCGCCGACAGACATGGCAGCTCTGCTTCTGGCGCCAAAGCAACTTCGCAGTATTTCTTTTGGTGTTATTTCTGTAAAAAAAAACTCTAAAAAATACAAGCATTTCGCTGCACCCACAATAACATCTGATAAATATGTGTGAGACCAATTAAATATGATTTATACAGAAGGTAACGTTTCACAGTTCCAATATTAGTGAATAAAGGTTGACTGCCACCTAGTGGTCAAAAACAAGCTACGCCAAAAGACAGGACCCTCTCCATTTTGCCTGTAATCAATATGGTAAAAGTTCTTAATGCTATACAGACAAAATAAAAATGAATGATGTACGAATTCACAGTACAGTTAAATAAGATTTCCACTTAAGCATACAGGCTGTGGAAAAATGAGTCAACAACATTAAGTTCCAACTGTCATATTTACAAGTGTGATATCCCCATTGTTATCTTTGGCGGTGTTCTTTTTGTCCTTAAGAATCTTGGACATGAGCTTCTCATAGAACCATTGAATATCCTGTGTGTCCTCCGGCCACTGCAGGTAATCCCTCTTCCGGGCAAAGGTCCTAATGCCTTCATGTTTCATCAGTCTGTAATGGAGGACATTCCCCACAACCACCATGATGAGAACATCTCTGAGCTCCTCCAGCATTCTGCTCTGAGCCAGGGTAAAGTCCTCCAGGCACCAGCCGTCCTTGAGGAACTCTTTAGACACGATACAAACTAACTTCCTGCTCCCTCATATGGCGTCCCTGATATTGAACAGGTCTTCACCTGGGATGAAGTCTCTGACCTCGAAGCAGCAGCGGAGGACGTTTCGCTCCGCGAACTGAGAGTCTAGTCTGTTCAACAGGGTGGTTTCTACCCACTTGTAGTCGTTGTTGCTGAAGCATAAGTAAGCGTCGTACCGAGGGCCACCAGCAGAAGGATCCCTCCTAGGGCCCTCAAGGATCTTGGCGGTCACCTTTTTGTAAACTTTGAAGAGGAATCCACGGAGACGAGCGAAAACGATTGTTCCCACCATGATCAGGATGATGAGCGCTGTGCAGCCGATGAAGAGCGAGAGCCTCAGCTCCTGAACCAGCCTCTCGTCATCCTCCTCACACAATATGACTGAGCTGTAATTCAACAGGCTGATGCCATGGAGATCTGAAGGAAACGCACAGCTGAATTCATTCACGCCAGGGTCAGGAAAAGTCACGTTAGTCCCTTTCAGCCACATCAGAAAGTCCTCCAGACCGCAGTCACAGTGGAATTGATTCCTATACAGGTTGATCCAGCTGAGAGAATGGAAAGCTTCTGGGTCAGGAGAGGCCAGGAAATTGTAAGAGAGGTCAACTGTTTTGAGACTCTCTGGGAAAGTGTCTGCTTTGAGGTATGTGAGTGAGTTGAAGTGAAGATCCATCTCTTCCAGAGAGATGAGGCCTTTAAATATACCATCTGGGAGAGCCTGCATGGAGTTAAAGCTTAAATCCAGACTTAAAAGCTTGCAAAGATTTTCAAAAACATGCATACATTCTCCCCATTTCACTCAACTTTGTACATAAATCCAATGACATTGTGACATTTTTTGTTGATTTCACGTTGAAGTCACGTTAGTTGACAACAAATTAAGTTTTGAAGCTCTACAGTTTTAGTTTACAATTACATTGTTTGCAAACAATTGAGTTAAACAAGCTTACATGTTGGGTTATGATAGGGTTAGTTAGACATAAGCTCGTGAGGCATGTATTCATTATATTTTTCAAGAATCAGAAAATGGATGTTGGCCTACCTATCCCAGATTCAACCTTTTAAATGTACTTCTCTAGAGGCTGCAATTCTGGGACATTTTATAAAGTTGCCATCCAAAGAACTGTGAGGTGTTAATAGGCTCCAAGATGACAGCAATTGTTCAAGTCTGGTGCGTCAATGTGTAAAGTTGTCTTTGCAATGTAACCATTCACGCAGTGGTGGGCCGTCAGGTTCTGCAAGGCCTTCTCTGCTGGCCTAAACATCATCAGAATATAATTTTTTTTAAATATATTTTCCCACAAATATGTATTAAATTATTCCCCAGAGTAAGAGTTACTCTTCATTTCATAGCTTTCCTCTTGGTTGCACTGCTTCCAGCCCCAGGTTGAGATTGAGGGCTGGTCTTTATGTTAGATCTTTTTATCCAATCATATTCAGCCCTCATGTGTTGCCAGGGGTCTAAAATCTGCCCTCAGGCCTTCAGAATCAACAGTGCGGGCGCTTGTAGCTTATAGTGAATGGAAATGAAAATTTAGTGTCAACCAATCAGCTTTAGAGTTGGTTATTCCAGTGTTACACAGGAGCCAGCTAGCAGGGGTAGTGCGTGCACGTCTTTTGATTGGATTACCAATATTGAGAGGCAGGTCCTATGGAGATCTAGGAAACGGAATTTGATAAACAAATTAATTTGCGTACTACTAAGCTGTTTTTTCAACCCACAATGGCGGAAGAAGGAGAAGATATCGATTTGGTCGAGGATATAATTATAACGCCATTCTCAAGACGAACTTTAAGAAAAGTTAGACATTGTAAGAAGAGGTCGCCCGGCGCCACAAAGCCTGTCACAGGCGGGAAAGGGCTTTGTTTGCTCGCCACTTTCAAAGTTTCAACTACGAGCACTGTCAATGGCTCACAGGCTCCTTGGCTCCACTTGGCTCCGAGAAGCACTGCAAACTGTACTGCTGGGAATGCCTATTATTTGCAAGTGATCGATTTGGTGTTTGGAGCCACACTGGCTTTGCAAACTTGAGTTGTCTAACCAAGGCAGCAACGAGACACCAAAGTACGGCTGGGCACTTACAAGCAATGGTGCTTTTGGGGACACCGGAGTGGATCTACAGCTCAACGAACAAACGCGCAGGGCAACGGAGCTGCACAATGAAAAGGTGAAGGGAAATATTGAAACGACTCATTGATTGTGTCATGTTTTTGGGTAAACACTGTTTACCCAAAAAACGTCAATTTGTCAATTTCAAGGTGACGCAACGCCTGGTTATACTGCGTTTCTGTCTAAATGTATAGTGTCTAGAGCCATGGCATCAAAATGATGGTAATAAGGTGGATTAATTCGGGTGGGACTGTGTAGTACCTCACTGAAGGCCCAGGCCACAGGCCCAAGGCACCACTGCATTCACGTCTATAATTTACGGTCTAATTTGTTATAGTCGACATACGACCCCCAAAACAATAGTCTGGGTACCAGTCTTTTTAGCGAACATTCCACAATTGACACTTGTGTTGGCACAGGAGTAGTAAGGAGTGGAACGTTATCTAAAAGTTCTGGTAATAGCTGAACTGAGACTGCAACCAGGCTACCGTTTTTCTCTTCTTCTGATATCTATCAACTATTGGACGACACAATAATGCAATTATTAAAGTAGGCCTAAACAGTAGGTTAAAGGTAAAAGTTGTAATTTACCTAAAGTCATGTGCGCGCTGATAACCCAAATATGCGTCGAGCTGGTGAGTATGTTTATGGGATAGGTTACACCCCTCTCAGATAAGTCAAGCACTGAGCGAGTTCGTTTAGCATGGCCCGGTGCCCCGTGTACGTGGAGATTTCATTTTACGACCAATGAACGAATCCCTCTACTGTTTTTCATAAATTCTTTCCCATGAACGGGGAGGATCTAACTGCTGACATCATCTCTCAGGCCTCCCGCGCTATACTGCCACCTACTGATGGGAATAGTTTATAGACATCATCTCTCAGGCCCATAATCTCTCAGGCCCCTCTCCAACACCAGGGACCTCATTTATAAACGTTGTTTAGGCACAAAATCTTCCCCCAAAACATGCGTGCGCTGGTTTTCACGCAAAAGTTGGAGTTTGTAAAAACTGAACTTGATGTGAGAATGTGCTTATCCTCCCAAAATCTTTCGACCATGCATATGCATTGTCTCTAGTGGTTGAACTATTGCATTGCAAGAAGGCAAACGTAGCCTATTAGTAGCCTTGTGCAAATGGGGAATATATGATGCCACTTATTCATAACAATAGAACAGTTAGCTAAATATAATAACAAGACCCAATCATTTGCAGTTAGCGAGAAGAGCAAAAGTCTATTTATTTTATGGTTGTATTTAAAAAATAATTTGAAATAGACATCTATTTCCTATGATGTATTTCATTTCCATCATCATTGCAGAATAAATTCCTCACCTTTACTGACTGTGATGGTTTCATATTAGCTAAATAACCTACAACAAATTAGGAAGACCATTGGTCCCATCTCTCATTTAATTGGACCCACTTCACAGTAGTAAATTGATAAGCTATTTCAAGTATTTTGCTGTATTTGACCCGATCCGAAGCGCAGTTAATGGTAGAACAGATGGTTCACCTTTTCCATTGACGTTTGAAGGCTACGTCTGAATACTATAATGTCACATTTCTCGAGTAGATAATATTTCATTTATAAACATAGATAAATATAATACGTAATTTTGGCCCGCTACCAAAACCTGTGGGCTCTCCTTCACTGCAGACGAGGTGAGTAAAACATTTAAACATGTTAACCCTCGCAAGGCTGCAGGCCCAGACGACATTCCCAGCCGTGTCCTCAGAGCATGCGCAGACCAGCTGGCTGGTGTGTTTAAGGACATATTAAATCAATCCTTATCCCAGTCTGCTGTTCCCACATGCTTGAAGAGAGGGCCACCATTGTTCCTGTTCCCAAGAAAGCTAAGGTAACTGAGCTAAACGACTACCGCCCCGTAGCACTCACTTCCGTCATCATGACGTGCTTTGAGAGACTAGTCAAGGACCATATCACCTCCACCCTACTTGACACCCTAGACCCACTCCAATTTGCTTACCGACCCAATAGGTCCACAGATGACGCAATCGCAACCACACTGCACACTGCCCTAACCCATCTGGACAAGAGGAATGCCTATGTGAGAATGCTGTTCATCTTCTACAGCTCAGCATTTAAAACCATAGTACCCGCCAAACTCGTCATCAAGCTCGAGACCCTGGGTCTCGACCCCGCCCTGTGCAACTGGGTCCTGGACGTCCTGACGGGCCGCCCCCAGGTGGTGAGGGTAGGTAACAACATCTCCACCCCGCTGATCCTCAACACTGGGGCCCCACAAGGGTGCGTTCTCAGCCCTCTCCTGTACTCCCTGTTCACCCACGACTGCGTGGCCATGCACGTCTCCAACTCAATCATCAAGTTTGCGGACGACACTACAGTGGTAGGCTTGATTACCAACAACGACGAGACGGCCTACAGGGAGGAGGTGAGGGCCCTCGGAGTGTGGTGTCAGGAAAATAACCTCACACTCAACGTCAACAAAATAAAGTAGATGATTGTGGACTTCAGGAAACAGCAGAGGGAGCACCCCCCTATCCACATTGACGGGACAGTAGTGGAGAAGGTGGAAAGTTTTAAGTTCCTCAGTGTACACATCACGGACAAACTGAATTGGTCCACCCACACAGACAGCGTTGTGAAGAAGGCGCAGCAGCGCCTCTTCAACCTCAGGAGGCTGCAGAAATTCGGCTTGTCACCAAAAGCACTCACAAACTTCTACAGATGCACAATCGAGAGCATCCTGTCGGGCTGTATCACCGCCTGGTACGGCAACTGCTCCGCCCACAACCGTAAGGCTCTCCAGAGGGTAGTGAGGTCTGCACAACGCATCACCGGGGGCAAACCACCTGCCCTCCAGGACACCTACACCACCCGATGTCACAGGAAGGCCATAAAGATCATCAAGGACAACAACCACCCGAGCCACTGCCTGTTCACCCCGCTATCATCCAGAAGGCGAGGTCAGTACAGGTGCATCAAAGCAGGGACCGAGAGACTGAAAAACAGCTTATATCTCAAGGCCATCAGACTGTTAAACAGCCACCACTAACATTTAGTGGCCGCTGCCAACATACTGACTCAACTCCAGCCACTTTAATAATGGGAATTGATGGAAATTATGTACAAATGTATCACTAGCCACTTTAAACAATGCCACTTAATATAATGTTTACATACCCTACATTGCTCATCTCATATGTATATGTATATACTGTACTCTATATCATCTACTGCATCTTGCCATCTTTATGTAATACATGTATCACTAGCCACTTTAAACTATGCCACTTTATGTTTACATACCCTACATTACTCATCTCATATGTATAGACTGTACACTATACCATCTACTGCATCTTGCCTATGCCGTTCTATACCATCACTCATTCATATATCTTTATGTACATATTCTTTATCCCTTTACACTTGTGTGTATAAGGTAGTAGTTGTGGAATTGTTAGGTTAGATTACTTGTTGGTTATTACTGCATTGTTGGAACTAGAAGCACAAGCATTTCGCTACACTCGCATTAACATCTGCTAACCATGTGTATGTGACAAATACAATTTGATTTGATTTGATTTACATACAGTGCATTCAGAAAGTATTCAGATCCCTTCCCTTTTTCCACATTTTGTTACGTTACAGCCTTATTCTAAAATGGATTAAGTTATTTTTTCCCCCCATCAATCTACATACAATATCCCATAATGAAAAAGCGAAAACAGGTTTTTAGAAATGTTTGCAACTGTAAAAAAAATTTTAAAAAAAATAAGCCGAAATAGCTTATTTACATAAGTATTCAGACCCTTTGCGATGAGACTCGAAATTGAGCTCAGGTGCATCCTGTTTCCATTGATCATCCTTGAGATGTTTGTACAACTTGATTGGTGTCCACCTGTGGATTGGAGTCCACCTGTGAATCATGTAATAACCAAAAAAGTGTTAAACAAATCGAAATATATTATAGCCACACTTTGCCTTAATGACAGCTTTGCACACTCTTGGCATTCTCGCAAACAGCTTCACCTGGAATGCTTTCCAACAGTCTTGAAGGAGTTTCCACATATGCTGAGCACTTGTTGACTGCTTTTCCTTCACTCTGCGGTCCAACTCATCCCAAACCATCTCAATTGGGTTGAGGTCGGGTCATTGAGGAGGCCAGGTCATCTGATGCAGCACTCCATCACTCTCCTTCTTGGTCAAATAGCCCTTACACAGCCTGGAGGCATGTTGGGTTCTTGTCCTGTTGAAAAACAAATGATAGTCCCACTAAGTGCAAACCAGATGGGATGGCATATCACTACAGAATGCTGTGGTTGACATGCTGGTTAAGTGTGCCATGAATTCTAAATAAATCACTTACAGTGTCACCAGCAAAGCACCCCCACACCATCATATCTCCTCCTCCATGTTTCACGGTGTAAACCACACATGCAGAGATCATCAGTTTACCTCTCTGCGTCTCACAAAGACAAGGCGGTTGGAACCAAAAATCTCAAATTTGGTCAGACCAAAGGACAGATTTCCACCGGTCTAATGTCCATTGCTCGTGTTTCTTGGCCCAAGCAAGTCTCTTCTTCTTATTGGTGTCCTTTAGTAGTGGTTTCTTTGCAGTAATTCAACAATGAAGGCCTGATTCACTCAGTCTCCTCTGAACAGTTGATGTTGAGATGTGTCTGTTACTTGATCTCTGTGAAGTATTTATTTGGGCTGCAATTTCTGAGGCTGGTAACTCTAATGAACGTATCCTTTGCAGCAGAGGTAACTCTGGGTCTTCCTTTCCTGTGGTGGTCCTCATGAGAGCCAGTTTCATCATAGCGCTTTATGGTTTTTGCGACTGCACTTGAGGAAAATTTCAAAGTTCTTGAAATGTTCTGCATTGACTGACCTTCATGTCTTAAAATAAGGATGACTGTAATTTTTCTTTGCTTATTTGAGCTGTTCTTGCCATAATATGGATTTCAACTTTTACCAAATAGGACTACAGTGGGGCAAAAAAGTATTTAGTCAGCCACCAATTGTGCAAATTCTCCCACTTAAAAATATGAGAGAGGCCTGTAATTTTCATCATAGGTACACTTCAACTATGACAGACAAAATGAGAAAAAAAAATCCAGAAAAATCACATTGTAGGAAGCTGGTTGAGAGAATGTCAAGCTGTCATCAAGGCAAAGGGTGGCTACTTTGGAAAATCTTTTTTAGTTACTACATGATTTATATGTGTTATTTCATAGTTTTGATGTCTTCACTATTATTTTACAATGTAGAAAATAGTAAAAATAAAGAAAAAAAACACTGAATGAGTAGGTGTGTCCAAACTTTTGACTGTACTGTACATTTTAAGCTAAAACATTGCACATTAATTATACTTGTCACGATCGTCTTTATGTGGAAGAGAGGACCAAGGCGCAGCGTGATATGAATACATCTTCTTTTAATAAAACAAAGACAAAAACAGAAGAACACTGATAAACTAATACAAAAACAACAAACGATCGTGAAGCTATACAAACTACGTGCACACATGCAACATAGACAATTACCCACAACCTGCCTAATGCCTATGGCTGGTGGTCTCTGACTGAGAACCAAACCAGGCAACCATAGACTTTCCTAAACACCTACACTGAACACAACCCCATACACTCTACAAACCCCCTATACAATACAAACACCCTAGACTAGACAAAAAACACATACATCCCCCATGTCACACCCTGACCTAACTAAAATAATAAAGAAAACAAAGATAACTAAGGCCAGGGCGTGAAAATACTACAATGTTGGCATAGCCTAAATGAAAAACTTGGATAATTTTATTTCCCTTTTGACCCACATTTGAAACTCATTGACAAAATAGGAAATCCAGAATATCAAAAGTGTGAGTTAAACACAAACATTAAGATCCCCGCAACAAAGCATACAATCTGTAATACTATGCTAACATTCATTTAGCCATTTTCATTCAACACCGAAAGCTTGTCACAGTATAGTCATATCATTGACTGGTCCTGGCGTCGGAGAGGGGCCTGAGAGATTATCTCTAAACGTGTCCCACCAGTAGGTGGCAGTATAGAGAGTGGCCTAGGGGAATTGCCACAGGAAGATGTTTTGAATAGGAGGTGCTGAGTGAGAGGGTTGGAAAAAATCACCTTCATAATAAAGTATTTGCAGGCTAACAATAAAATACAATTCCTAATGTGATGAGTACGCTAAGCATAGGACAATACTCGGCAACAGTAGTCACTGTATCCTAAAGTAAATTTTTACTTCTGTCTATACAGAAATAAATCAAATACTTCCACATACTTCACCAGAGACCATGATTTAGCCACAGAGCAGCATTAGCTTATTTTAAAGCTGTGAATTGGTTCAAATCACAAGCGTGTAGATCTATATACCTAGTTAGGAAGCCAGCAATTTGAGTAACTCTCGTGGCATTAGGCCTAGTTGATTATTGAGATGTGGCTGTTAGTGAAGATAATGTGTCTTGAATATAATTTGAAATGTTGAGACAAGAAGAAGGTGGGAGGAGTGTGACAAAGATATTGGTATGTCTCTCTCCAAAATATGCTCAGCTCTCCAGAATGCGCAGAGCTGTCTCCCGCCAATTCTTGCTCATTCATTGTTTTATTGTGTTAATTGTTTGCCTTTTGATTGTTTATTTTTAGACATTCCACATTATATATGTCACCAGTTGTAAATTTACCGTTAATTCCCATCATATCATTTGAGGGAGCATGTGTGCCTGAGCAGACATAGATATAAACTAACTGACCTTCTGCGCACAAATGTAGGTATGTGCCCATTTGGGGATTTGTCTGATTTCTGAGTGTCTTAATTCACCACCACAAAAAAAGCTGAGCTTCTCAGTCATTTTTTCTTCACCTCACACAGTAAGTCAAATAAGTTTATTTTTCTAATACTTTGTGAATGATAATAGTTCCTCATAGCATTTGAAAAATCTTTCCAACACTCTTCCCCCCCAATAATCACCAGGCCTCGGTGTGAAAGAGCAAAATGTCATGCTCTGTAGATCCCATACAGTCAGTGCCTTTGGAAAGTATTCATACCAATTTACTTTTTATACATTTTCTTGTGTTACAGCCTGAATTCAAAATGGATCAAATTAATTAAACATCTCACCCATCTACATACCATACTCCTTAAAGACAAAGTGAAAACATATTTTAATAAATGTTTGCTAATTTATTGAAAATCAAATACAGAAATAGACTTCACGGCCAAAAGTATGTGGATACCTCTTCAAATTAGTGGACTCTGCTATTTCAGCCACACCCATTGCTGACAGGTGTATAAAATAAACCACACAGTCATGCAATCTCCATAGACAAACATTGGCCCGTACCAAAGAGTTCAGTGACTTTCGACGTGGAACCGTCATAGGATGCCACCTTAGGTAGTCTAGTGGTTAGAGCGTTGGGCCATTAACCGAAAGGGTGCTGGATCGAATCCCGGAGCTGACAAGGTAGACATCTGTTGTTCTGCCCCTGAGCAAGGCAGTTAACCCATTGTTTCCCGGACGCCAAAGACTTGGATGTTGATTAAGGCAGCCCGCCGCACCTCTCTGATTCAAAGGGGTTGGGTTAAATGCGGAAGACATATTTCAGTTGAATGCATTCAGTTGTATAACTGACTAGGTAATAAGTCCATTTGCAAATTGATGCCCTTGTCTACTGTAAGTTATGTTATTGTGAAGTGGAAACGTCTGCACTGCTATAGTTGCACCGGTCAACTGTAAGTGCGAAGTGGAGACATCTAGGAGCAACAACGGCTCAGCCGCAAAATGGTAGGCCACACAAGCTCACAGAACGGGACCGCCAAGTGAGGAAGCGCGTAGTGCGTAAAAATCATCTGTCCTTGATTGCAACACTACTGAGTTCCAAACTGCCTATGGTAACAACTTCAGCACAATAACTGTTCATCGGGATCTTCATGAAATTGGTTTCCATGGCCGAGCAGCCGCACACAAGCCTAAGATAGCCATGCGCAATGCCCAGCATCGACTGGAGTAGTGCAAAGTTCGCCGCTATTGGACTCTGGAGCAGTGGAAACTTGTTCTCTGGAGTGATGAATTACGCTCTGGCAGTCCTGACGGACAAATCTGGGTTTGGCGGATACCAGGAGAAATCTACCTGCCCGAATGCATTGTGCCAACTGTAAAGTTAGGTGGAGGAGGAATAATGGTCTGGGTCTGTTTTTCATGGTTCGGGCCCCTTAGTTCCAGTGAAGGGAAATCTTAACTCTACAGCATACAATTACATTCTAGACAATTCTGTGCTTCCAACTTTGTGGCAACAGTTTGGGGAAGGCCCTTTCCTGTTTCAGCATGACAATGCCCTGTGCACAAAGCGAGGTCCATACCAAAATGGTTTGTCGAGATCAGTGTGGAAGAACTTGACTGGCCTGCACAGATCCCTGACCTCAACCCCACCAAACAGCTTTGGGATGAATTGGAATGTAGATTGCGAGCCAGGCCTTATTGCCCAACATCAGTGCCCAACCTCACTAATGCTCTTGTGGCTGAGTGGAAGTAAGTCCCTGCAGCAATTTTTCAACATCTAGTGGAAAGCCTTCCCAGAAGAGTGGAGGCTGTTGTAGCAGCAAAGGGGGGGACCAACTCCATATTAATGCCCATTATTTTGGAATGAGATGTCCGATGAGCAGGTGTCCACATACCTTTGGCCATGTAGTGTATCTCATTTTAAAATACTTCTAAATCTTTCAAATTGGTTGTTGATCATTGCTAGACAACCATTTCCAACTCTTGCCATAGATTTTCAAGCAGTTTTAAGTCAAAATCACATTCTGCCATACCTTTGTCTGTACATTATTCCTTGAAGCTATTTTATCGCCCCAAGAAACTTCCTTTTACTCTCTGTTCTAGACGTTCTAGACGACCAATTCTCATAGCTTTTAGCCGTACCCTTATCCTACTCCTCCTCTGTTCCTCTGGTGATGTAGAGGTGAACCCAGGCCCTGCAGTACCTAGCTCCACTCCTATTCCCCAGGCGCTCTCTTTTGATGACTTCTGTAACCGTAATAGCCTTGGTTTCATGCATGTTAACATTAGAAGCCTCCTCCCTAAGTTTGTTTTGTTCACTGCTTTAGCACACTCTGCCAACCCGGATGTTTTAGCCGTGTCTGAATCCTGGCTTAGGAAGACCACCAAATATTCTGACATTTTCATCCCTAATTACAACATTTTCAGACAAGGTCATAAACGATATCTTAACCGCCATCGATAGGAAACAATACTGTGCAGCCGTATTCATTGACCTGGCCAAGGCTTTTGACTCTGTCAATCACCACATCCTCATCGGCAGACTAGACAGCCTTGGTTTCTCTAATGATTGCCTCGCCTGGTTCACCAACTACTTCTCTGATCGAGTTCAGTGTGTCAAATCAGAGGGTCTGTTGTCCGGGCCTCTGGCAGTCTCTATGGGGGTGCCACAGCGTTCAATTCTTGGACCGACTCTCTTCTCTGTATACATCAATGATGTCGCTCTTGCTGCTGGTGAGTCTCTGATCCACCTCTACGCAGACGACACTATTCTGTATACTTCTGGCCCTTCTTTTGACACTGTGTTAACAACCCTCCAGGCGAGCTTCAATGCCATACAACTCTCCTTCCGTGGCCTCCAATTGCTCTTAAATACAAGTAAAACTAAATGCATGCTCTTCAACCGATCGCTGCCTACACCTGCCCGCCTGCCCAACATCACTACTCTAGACGGCTTTGACTTAGAATATGTGGACAACTACAAATACCTAGGTGTCTGGTTAGACTGTAAACTCTCCTTCCAGACTCACATCAAACATCTCCAATCCAAAGTTAAATCTAGAATTGGCTTCCTATTCCGCAACAAAGCATCCTTCACTCATGCTGCCAAACATACCCTTGTAAAACTGACCATCCTACCAATCCTCGACTTCGGTGATGTCATTTACAAAATAGCCTCCAATACCCTACTCAATAAATTGGATGCAGTCTATCACAGTGCCATCCGTTTTGTCACCAAAGCCCCTTACACTACCCACCACTGCGACCTGTACACTCTCGTTGGCTGGCCCTCGCTTCATACTCGTCGCCAAACCCACTGGCTCCAGGTCATCTACAAGACCCTGCTAGGTAAAGTCCCCCCTTATCTCAGCTCGCTGGTCACCATAGCAGCACCTACCTGTAGCACGCGCTCCAGCAGGTATATCTCTCTGGTCACCCCCAAAACCAATTCTTCCTTTGGCCGCCTCTCCTTCCAGTTCTCTGCTGCCAATGACTGGAACGAACTACAAAAATCTCTGAAACTGGAAACACTTATCTCCCTCACTAGCTTTAAGCACCAGCTGTCAGAGCAGCTAATAGATTACTACACCTGTACATAGCCCATCTATAATTTAGCCCAAACAACTACCTCTTTACCTACAGTATTCATTTATTTATTTTTGCTCCTTTGCACCCCATTATTTCTCTCTACTTTGCACTTTCTTCCACTGCAAACCAACCATTCCAGTGTTTGTTTTTTTTACCTGCTATATTGTATTTACTTCACCACCATGGCCTTTTTATATTTTTATTTATTTTTTTATATATTTTGTTTGCCTTCACCTCCCTTATCTCACCTCACTTGCTCACATTGTATATACTTATTTTTCACTGTATTATTGACTGTATGTTTGTTCTACTCCATGTGTAACTATGTGTTGTTGTATGTATCGAACTGCTTTGCTTTATCTTGGCCAGGTCGCAATTGTAAATGAGAACGTGTTCTCAATTTGCCTACCTGGTTAAATAAAGGTGAAATAAATAAAATAAATAAATAAAACTGTAACTCGCCCTCTCAGGAACAATCGCTGTCTTCTTGGTAAGCAACTCCAGTGTAGATATGGTCAATACGGGGGACCTTGTTGTGGGTGTTTCAGGGAAAAGGTGTACATTTGACCTCCATCATCTCAGATGTGACAATTGTTAATAAAATCTCTCAATTTCTGCCCATTTTTTTGCACGGTCTTGCAGGCCTTCTCATACAGCTGCAACTGTATATGCATTTGTAAATCAAGACCTTTTTTGAGTTGGGCTCTGGGATGGTGCAACTGTTGAGAATGTGAGCCTATGGTTGTGTGTTGGGAAAGGGTTGAGTTTGTATGAGTGTGTGGGTGTATGTGCATATCCCACAACTGTTGCGAAGGAGTAAAAGATGTTAGAGACAATAGAGGATGATTCACAACAATTGTTTGCTAATATAATAATTGCTTGTAATAATGTAATTTTGGTAATGGCGAGACTGGTGAGGGGTAAAATCCTTTTCATAAATTGCCTATATTACTACAAAGATTAATAGCTAATTATGGAAAATAAAAAACAGGATTCTTAAAATATATCTATATATTTTTTTATGGCTATATATAATACAAATCGAGGTGAGGGCGATGGAAGTGCATTTGGCAGTTGATCTACTTCTGTTCTGTAAATGTGTGCTCTTTTCGAAGGATGGATCCCAGTATTTTCAGAGCTATGGGATACGAGGGGTTGGGGGTGGCCTGCTGGGCATTGGGATGACAACCCAACTCGGGATGAGGAGGGCTTTTAGCGGGTGGAATAGTGGGGACCAATTGGAGGTTTACTTAGTAGCAGTGCAAATATCATGGTACAGCTATATACACTCAATCATCATGTTACTTTTTAATGGTACATTTACAAACATATATTTTGATAAATAGAATTGAAAGTTGTGTCTCATTATGGTAAGTGGTGAAATAAGTATAGCCAGTTACAATTGTAATGGCCTAGCAGATAATAAGAAAAGACGATCAGTATTTACCTGGCTATAAGAGAAGGAATATAATATCTTTTGTTTACAGGAAACTCATTCAACAATTTGAGATTAAGTTTTGTGGAAAAAAGGACTGGGGGGGGGGGGGGGGGGGTATATTTCTCCTTTGGGCAAAGAAATTCAAAAGGGGTGATGGTTTAAATTAACACAAGTTTTGATCTAAATGTGCAAATTGTCCAAACAGATCATCATGGTAGATGGATTATTTAAAATATGTTATTGGACAATAAACAGATATGGCTTATTAAGTCGCCATATATCCACTAATTCCAATATATCCATGACATTCATGATTTCCTTAAGTGCCTGAGGGTGATAGTTTGTAGTGTCATTTCCTTTCTGGTCCATAGAGGTATTTAAGACCGTATTAAAATCTCCCACCATAATAATAGAGTCTAGTGTTGCTTGTAGAGTTGATAAATTCTTATATATATTTTCAAAGAAGCTTGGATCATCATTATTTGGACCGTATAGGTTAACCTATTTGGTACTGTCACGTTCTGACCATAGTTCTTGTGTGTTTTACTTGTTTTAGTGTTGGTCAGGACGTGAGCTGGGTGGGCATTCTATGTTGTGTGTCTAGTTTGTCTGTTTCTTTGTTTGGCCTAATATGGTTCTCAATCAGAGGCAGGTGTTTTGTGTTGTCTCTGATTGGGAATCATATTTAGGTGGCTTGTTTTGTGTTGGGGTTTGTGGGTGGTTGTTTCCTGTCTTTGTGTTCATTTCACCAGAGAGGACTGTTTCGATTTTGCCACGTTTATTATTTTTGTATTTGTATAGTGTTCACGTTTATCGTCTGTCATTAAACATGTTGAGCACGAATTACGCTGCGTCTTCAGACGAAGAGGAGGAAGGCTGCCGTTACAGAACCTCCCACCAAACTCGGACCAAGCAGCGTAGTAACGGGCAGCAGCGACAGCAGCAGTAGCGGCCCATTACACAGGACTCCTGGACATGGGAGGAGATTCTGGAGGGTAAGGGACACTGGGCTAAAATTGCAGAATATAGCCGCTCTCGTGAAGAGCTGGAGGCAGCTAAAGCCGAGGAGCGGTGGTATGAGGAGGCAGCACTGAAGCGTGGCTGGAAGCCCGAGAAGAAACCCCCCAAATTTCTTGGGGGGGTGGGGGGATAAAAGGGAGTGTGGCGAAGTCAGGTAGGAGACCTGCGCCCACTTCCTGTGCTTACCATGGAGAGCGAGAGTACGGGCAGACAGCGTGTTATGCGGAAGAGCGCACAGTGTCTCCTGTACGGGTGCATAGCCCGGTGCGGTACATCCCAGCTCCACGTATTGGCCGGGCTAGATTGAGCATTGAGCCAGGTGCCATGAAGCCGGCTCAACGCTTCTGGTCTCCAGTGCGTCTCCTCGGGCCGGTGTACATGGCACCAGCCTTACGCATGGTGTCCCCGGTTCGCCAGCACAGCCCAGTGCGGGTTATTCCACCTACCCGCACTGGTCGGGCTACGGGGAGCATTCAACCAGGTAAGGTTGGGCAGGCTCGGTGCTCAAGGGAGCCAGTACGCCTTCACGGTCCGGTATATCCGGTGCCACCTCCTCGCTCCAGTCCAGTACCACCAGTGCCAACACCACACACCAGGCTTCCTGTGCGTCTCCAGAACTCTGTCCCTCCTCCACGCACTCTCCCTGTGGTGCGTGTCTCCAGCTCGGTACCACCAGTTCCGACACCACGCACCAAGCCTATTGTGCGTATCCAGAGCCCTGTACGCACTGTTGTTTCAGTCATGAGCTGCCCTCCAGTCATGAGCTGCCCTCCAGTCATGAGCTGCCCTCCAGTCATGAGCTGCCCTCCAGTCATGAGCTGCCTTCCAGTCATGAGCTGCCCCACAGTCATGAGTTGCCCCACAGTCATGAGCTGCCCCACAGTCATGAGCTGCCCCACAGTCATGAGCTGCCCCACAGTCATGAGCTGCCCCACAGTCATGAGCTGCCACTCAGTCCGGAGCTGCCACCCAGTCCGGAGCTGCCACCCAGTCCGGAGCTGCCACCCAGTCCGGAGCTGCCACCCAGTCCGGAGCTGCCACCCAGTCCGGAGCTGCCATCCAGTCCGGAGCTGCCACCCAGTCCGGAGCTGCCACTCAGTCCGGAGCTGCCAGTAGTCCAGAGTTGTCCCTCTGTCCTAAGCTACCTCTCTGTCCGGAGCGATCTCTCTGTCCTGAGCTACCTCTCTGTCCTGAGCTACCTCTCTGTCCTGAGTTGTCTCTTCTATTTAGGAGGGGCGTTGGTGAAGGTTCCTGGACCATGGTCGGGGGCGAGGGTCGCCACTCAAGGGACGCTAAGGAGGGGGACAAAGACAGTGGTGGAGTGGTGTCCTTGTCCACCGCCGGAGCCGCCACCGCGGACAGATGCCCACCCAGACCCTCCCCTTGAGTTTTAGGGGTGCGCCCGGAGTTCGCACATTGAGGGGGGGGGGGGTTCTGTCACGTTCCTGACCTGTTTTCTGTTGTTTTTGTATGTGTTTAGTTGGTCAGGGCGTGAGTTGGGGTGGGTAGTCTATGTTATGTGTTTTCTATGTTGGGTTAATGTGTTGCCTGGTATGGTTCTCAATTAGAGGCAGGTGTTTGACGTTTCCTCTGATTGAGAACCATATTAAGGTAGGTTGTTCTCACTGTTTGTTTGTGGGTGATTGTTCCTGTGTCTGTGTATACCACATGGGACTGTTTCGTTTGTTCGTTCGTTTTAGGTAGTCTGTTCCTGTTTGTGCGTTCTTCGTCTATATGTAAGTTCGTTTGTTTCAGGTCTGTTGCCTTCGTTTATTGTTTTGTAGTTTGTTCTAGTGTTCATTAGTGTTTTGTCTTTCATTTAATAAATCAGTATGTATTCATCACCCGCTGCGCCTTGGTCCGTTCATTCACCACAAGACGAACGTTACAGAATCACCCACCAAACCCGGATCAAGCAGCGGGTTAACGGGCAGCAGCGACAGCAGCAGTGGGTCAAGGAGGAATGGACATGGGAGGAGATTCTGGACGGAGAAGGACCCTGGGCAGAGCCAGAGGAGTGTCGCCGCCCCAAAGCGGAGCTGGAGGCATCTAAAGCGGAGAGGCTGCATTATGAGGCGCTAGCAAGGCAGAGCAGCTGGAAGCCCGAGAGGATCACCCAAAAATTTCTTGGGGGCAGGCTAAAGGGGAGTGTGGCGAAGTCAGGTAGGAGACCTGCGCCAACTTCCCGGGCTTACCGTGGAGAGCGAGAGTACGGGCAGACACCGTGTTACGCAGTAGAGCGCATGGTGTCTCCTGTACGTGTTCATAGCCAGGTGCGGGTTATTCCACCTCCCCGCACTAGCCGGGCTAGATTGAGCATTGAGCCAAGTGCCATGAAGCCGGCTCTACATATCTGGCCTCCAGTGCGTCTCCTCGGGCCGGTGTACATGGCACCAGCCTTACGCATGGTGTCCCCGGTTCGCCAACACAGCCCAGTGCGGGTTATTCCACCTCCCCGCACTGGACGGGCTACGGGGAATATTCAACCAGGTAAGGTGGGGCAGGCTCAGTGCTCAAGGGAGCCAGTACGCCTGCACGGTCCGGTATATCCGGCGCCACCTTCCCGCCCCAGCTCAGTACCACCAGTGCCTACACCACGCACCAGGCTTCCAGTGCGTCTCCAGAGCCCTGTTCCTCCTCCACGCACTCTCCCTGTGGTGCGTGTCTCAAGCTCAGTGCCTCCAGTTCCGGCACCACGCATCAAGCCTCCTGTGCGTCTCCAGAGCCCTGTACGCACTGTTCCTTCTCCCCGCACTCGCCCTGAGGTGCGTGCCCTCAGCCCGGTACCACCAGTGCCGGTACCACGCACCAGGCCTATAGTGCGCTTTGAGAGTCCAGTGTGCCCTGTTCCTGCTCCCTGCACTAGCCTTGAGGTGCGTGTCTCCAGTCCGGTACCACCAGTTCCGACACCACGCACCAGGCCTGCTGTGCGCCTCAGCAGGTCGGAGTCGGCCGTCTGCCCAACGCCGCCTGCACTGCTCGTCTGCCCAACGCCGCCTGCACTGCTCGTCTGCCCAACGCTGCCTGCACTGCTCGTCTGCCCAACGCCGCCTGCACTGCTCGTCTGCCCAACGCCGCCTGCACTGCTCGTCTGCCCAACGCCGCCTGCACAGGCTTCCAGTGCGTCTCCAGAGCCCTGTTCCTCCTCCACGCACTCTCCCTGTGGTGCGTGCCTCAAGCTCAGTGCCTCCAGTTCCGGCACCACGCATCAAGCCTCCTGTGCGTCTCCAGAGCCCTGTACGCACTGTTCCTTCTCCCCGCACTCGCCCTGAGGTGCGTGCCCTCAGCCCGGTATCACCAGTGCCGGTACCACGCACCAGGCCTATAGTGCGCTTTGAGAGTCCAGTGTGCCCTGTTCCTGCTCCCTGCACTAGCCTTGAGGTGCGTGTCTCCAGTCTTGTACCACCAGTTCCGGCACCACGCACCAGGCCTGCTGTGCGCCTCAGCAGGTCGGAGTCGGCCGTCTGCCCAACGCCGCCTGCACTGCTCGTCTGCCCAACGCCGCCTGCACTGCTCGTCTTCCCAGCGCTGTCTGAGCCATCCGTCTGCCCAGCACCGTCTGAGCCATCCGTCTGCCCAGCGCCGTCTGAGCCATCCGTCTGCCCAGCGCCATCTGAGCCATCCGTCTGCCCAGCGCCATCTGAGCCATCCGTCTGTCCCAAGCCGTCAGAGCCGCCCGTCTGTCCCGAGCCGTCAGAGCTGTCCGTCAGTCAGGAGCCATTAGAGCCGTCCGTCAGTCAGGAGCCATTAGAGCCGCCCGCCAGTCAGGAGCCGCCAGAGCCGCCAGCCAGTCAGGAGCTGCCGGAGCCGCCCGCCAGTCAGGAGCTGCCGGAGCCGCCCGCCAGTCAGGAGCTGCCGGAGCCGCCCGCCAGTCAGGAGCTGCCGGAGCTGCCAGTCAGGAGCTGCCAGAGCCGCCAGCCAGTCAGGAGCGTCCAGAGTCGCCCTCCAGTCATGAGCTGCCCTCCAGTCATGAGCTGCCCTCCAGTCATGAGCTGCCCTCCAGTCATGAGCTGCCCTCCAGTCATGAGCTGCCCTCCAGTCATGAGCTGCCCTCCAGTCATGAGCTGCCCTTCAGTCTGGAGCTGCCCTTCAGTCCGGAGCTGCCCTTCAGTCCGGAGCTGCCCTTCAGTCCGGAGCTGCCCTTCAGTCCGGAGCTGCCCTTCAGTCCGGAGCTGCCCTTCAGTCCGGAGCTGCCCCTCTGTCCGGAGCTGCCCTTTAGTCCGGAGCTGCCACTCTGTCCTGAGCTACCTCTCTGTCTTAAGCTACCTCTCTGTCATAAGATACCTCTCTGTCATGAGCTGTCCCTCAGTCCGGAGGAGTTTCCTCAGTCTAGTGGGGACCTAGAGTCCGCACCTCAGGAGGGGGTACTGTCACGTTCTGACCATAGTTCTTGTGTGTTTTACTTGTTTTAGTGTTGGTCAGGACGTGAGTTGGGTGGGCATTCTATGTTGTGTGTCTAGTTTGTCTGTTTCTATGTTTGGCCTAATATGGTTCTCAATCAGAGGCAAGTGTTTTGTGTTGTCTCTGATTGGGAATCACATTTAGGTGGCTTGTTTTTTGTTGGGGTTTGTGGGTGGTTGTTTCCTGTCTTTGTGTTCATTTCACCAGAGAGGACTGTTTCGGTTTTGCCACGTTTATTATTTTTGTATTTGTATAGTGTTCACGTTTATCGTCTGTCATTAAACATGTTGAGCACGAACTATGCTGCGTCTTGGTCCGATCCCTGCTACACCTCCTCTTCAGACGAAGAGGAGGAAGGCTGCCGTTACAGGTACCCTGACCTAGTGAGATATACATGGCGGATGCTTAATCAAGCTAGTCGTCTTAACTACTTTCTTATGCCATTCTCTCTGGCACCAAAAGTTTAAAAAGTGTTGATAGTGTTGGTCGGATCATCACACAATTGGCATATATATTACTCTTACAGAATTTCCACGTGGGCGAGGATATTGTAAATTTAATCAAAGCCTACTAGATGATAAGTTGTTTAGAATTAGGACAGAATAATTTATAACTGACTTTTTCAGACATAACATAGGTACAGCAGATCCCCTTATTGTATGGGACAATTTTAAGTGTGCCTTCAGAGGCCATGCAATTCAGTACTTATCTATAAAACAAAAGCAATTTAGATCAAAAGAGTCCATATTAACAAAGGAAATTGAAGGACTAACAGTACAGTTAGATAGCAATAAAAACTGTACGATAGAGGCACAGAATAAGTTATAGAAAAAACAAAAAGAAATTAAGGAACTTATTCAAGAAAGATCCAGTGTAATATATTTGTCACGTTCCTGACCTTATTTCCTTTGTTTTGTCTTTATTTAGTTGGTCAGGACGTGAGCTGGGTGGGTATAGTCTATGTTCTATGTTTCTAGGTTAGGTTTGTCTTATTGGCCTGATATGGTTCTCAATCAGAGGCAGGTGTTTTACGTTGTCTCTGATTGGGAACCATATTTAGGTTGCCTGTTTTCACTATTGGTTTGTGGGTGATTGTTCCTGTTTGTGCGTTCATGTGTTCTATGTTCACTAGTTCAGGACTGTAGCTTCGTTGGTTTTCGTCTGTTTATTGTTTTTGTTCGTATTGAAAAAGTATTCCAATAAATATGGAAATGTACCACGCTGCGCTTTGGTCCTCCTCTCTTTCCACCGATGAAAGACGTTACAATATTATAAAAATAAAGCGAACTGGATGGAACATGGGGAAAAATGCACCAAATACTTTTTCAATTTTCAATATAGAAATGCTACCAAAAAATATGTTTTAAAACTTGTTACAAATGATGGCGTCACGCATGATTCACCGAATGATATTTTGAAAGAGGAAGTAATGTACTTTAAGAATATGTTTGTAACGTTCGTCTTGTGGTGAATGAACGGACCAAGGCGCAGCGGGTGATGAATACATACTGATTTATTAAATGAAAGACGAAACACTAATGAACACTAGAACAAACTACAAAACAATAAACGAAGGCAACAGACCTGAAACAAACGAACTTACATATAGACGAAGAACGCACAAACAGGAACAGACTACCTAAAACGAACGAACAAACGAAACAGTCCCATGTGGTATACACAGACACAGGAACAATCACCCACAAACAAACAGTGAGAACAACCTACCTTAATATGGTTCTCAATCAGAGGAAACGTCAAACACCTGCCTCTAATTGAGAACCATACCAGGCAACACATTAACCCAACATAGAAAACACATAACATAGACTACCCACCCCAACTCACGCCCTGACCAACTAAACACATACAAAAACAACAGAAAACAGGTCAGGAACGTGACAATGTTTTCATTTCAGTCTCCTCCATCTCCACTAACTAACTAACTAACTAACTAACTAACTAATTGTATGGAATTTTTTCCTAATAAGAATGTAAAATTAAAATCTGTATAGAAAGACTCATGTGAAGGCCAAATTACAGAGGAGGAACTTATTGATGCAATTGGGGTCTTTAAGGATGGGAAAACTCCAGGGCAGGATTGCAGACCAGTGGAAGTATACCATTTTTTATGTACTCAGAGGACCATTATTAGCATGTTTTATCCACTCCTTTATAAATGATAGGTTATCAGACACGCAACAACAAGGTCTGATATCATTATTACTGAAACAGGACCCAAGTGATATATATAAAGATCCAGTCCATTTAAAAAATTGGAGACCTCTTACACTTCAGTGTTGAGATGCAAAAATCCTAGCAAAATGCTTGGCGCATAGAATTAAAAAAGTATTGTCAGATATTATTCATCCTAATCAGACAGTTTTTTTACATGACGATACATTGGAGATAATATAAGACAAGTACTGGAAACAATAGAATACTATGAAATATCGGGGACACCAGGCCTGGTTTTCATAGCTGATTTTGAAAAGGCTTTTGATAAAGTACGACTGGAGTTTATATATAAATGCCTAGAATATTTCAATTTTGGGGAATCTCTTATAAAATGGGTTAAAATTATGTATAGTAAGGTGTAAAATAGTAAATAATGGCTACATCTCAGAAAGTTTTAAACTATCTATAGGAGTTAAACAAGGTTGTCCACTATAAATTCCCAATCTGGCCCTCAAACCATCATGGTCAACTAATAATCCCCAGTTTACAATTGGCTCATTCATCCCCCTCTTCTCCCCTGTAACTATTCCACAGGTCGTTGCTGCAAATGAGAATGTGTTCTCAGTCAACTTACATGGTAAAATAACAGTAAAATAAAAAAATAAAAATTGGCATATCTATTTATTATTGCATCGAAATGTTAGCTGTTAAAATTAGATCAAACAATAATATTAAGGGATTAGAAATCCGTGGCTTAAAAACTAAGGTGTCATTGTACGCTGATGATTCATGTTTTCTTTTAAAACCACAATTAGAATCTCTCCACGGCCTCATAGAGGATCTAGATACTTTTTATTGCTTTTGCTAAACCAAATTACGATAAGTGTACTATATTACGTATTGGATCACAAGAAAATGCTAATTTTACATTATCATGTAGTTTACCAATTAAATGGTCTGACGGAGATGTGACATACTCGGTATACAAATCCCAAAAGAAAGAAATGATCTCACTCCAATACATTTTTATAGAAAGTTAGCAAAAATAGATAAGATCTTGCTACCACGGAAAGGAAAATACCTGTCTATTTGTGGAAAAATCACCCTGATTAACTCTTTAGTCCTATCACAGTTTACCTATTTGCTTATGGTTTTGCCTATACCTAGTGACCTGCTACTCCAGTGTAGATTTGGCCTTGTGTTTTAGGACATTGTCCTGCTGAAAGTTGAATTAATCTCCCTGTGTCTGGTGGAAAGCAGACTGAACAGGTTTTCCTCTATGATTTTGCCTGTGCTCAGCTCCATTCCATTTCTTTTTTTATCCTGAAAAACTCCTCAGTCCTTAACAATTACAAGCATGGCCATAAAATGTTGCAGCCACCACTATGCTTGAAAATATTGAGAGTAGTACTCAGTAATGTGTTGTATTGTATTTGCCCCAAACCTTGTATTCAGGACAAAAAGTTAATTGCTTTGTCATATTTTTTACAGTATTGCTTTAGTGCCTTATTGTTTTGGAATATTGTATTCTTCTTTTCAATCTGTCAGTTAGGTTAGTATTGTGGAGTAACTACAATGTTGGCCTCATGGTGAAATCCGTGAGCGGTTTCCTTCCTCTCCGGCAACTGAGTTAGGAAGGACGCCTGTATCTTTGTAGTGACTGGGTGTATTGATACAACATCCAAAATGTACAGCAGAGATGCTGCAATATGTTTTACAGTAAGGAAAATCATACTGTAAACTATATTACAGCATCACAGCTGTAAAGCAAAATTACAGTATTAAACTGGCAACTGTGGTGCCAGTATAACGCTGTAAATATGCAGGGAAATACCTACAGTAATATACAATTATTTTACAGTACTAAACAGTATTGCAGGTTGTCTTTAGAAGACAGCTCCCTGAAATGTAATATTGTAAGAAAAACAATACGTGAAGAAATATACGTGAACATAACATGAATTTCACATGAAATGCACAATAACCACAAAGAACAACATTTGAAAAGAGCAACATTACAACTCCAGATAGCAGGGGAGAGAAAGAGAGATACAGTGATAAGAACATACTGGCCAATAATGTACTTCACCATACACAAACCAAAACATCAGAATAGGTCATTCTTGAAAATACAGGATTATGTAAGAAAAAAAAAAATCTAAACAGATCAATGAAAAATAGGAAAAGAACAATTGAACAGGGAGAAATTTTTACAAAAAACTATAACAAAAACTGCTTGCCTGCCTGTCTTTGAGAGAGAAACGAGAGAGAGATCGAGAGAGAAAGGGGCTGAGAGAGAAGGATGGATAGAGAAAAGCAAGCAGGGCTAGACTGGAGCCAGAGAAACACGCTACTGCAAGCCAACACAGGCTCCAGGATGGCGCAAGCAGATCATTTGCTGACCCAAGCCGCACGGAAGGATTTCTGAGAGAATGAGAGATGCAAACAAGTCTCGAATAAATCTCGGTGGCGTGTAGATTATCACTCCAACCTTTGAAACTCTGATCCTCCTTAGCTCTGATATGTCAACTAGGACAAACATGGACATAGAAAGAATAGAAAGATAGAGATTGCTATTACTATGACTGCTATTACTATTACTATCACTACTACTATTACTATTACTATGAATACCACTATTACTAGTACTATTACTATGACTACTACTATTACTATTACTAATACTATTACTATGACTACTACTATTACTACTACTATGACTACTACTATTACTAATACTATTACTATGACTACTACTATTACTATGACTATTACTACTACTATTACTAATACTATTACTATGACTACTACTATTACTACTACTATTACTATGACTACTACTACTACTATTACTATTACTATGACTACTACTACTACTATTACTATCACTACTACTATTACTATTACTATGACTACTACTACTATTACTATCACTACTACTATTACTATTACTATTACTATGACTACTACTACTATTACTATCACTACTACTATTACTATTACTATGACTACTACTATTACTATGACTATAACTATTACTATGACTACTATTACTATCACTACTACTATTACTATGACTATTACTATTACTATGACTATTACTATTACTATGACTATTACTATTACTATTTCTATCACTACTACTATTACTATTTCTATCACTACTACTATTACTATTACTATTACTATCACGATTACTATTACTATTATTATAACTATTACAATTACAATTACTATTACTATTACTCGCTGGGTAAAAAGGCAGATGACAACAGACAAATAAAGTTTGTGTTCATCAGGTGTGTCTGTTTGTGTACTTATGTGGTGGAATTTTTTACACTCTAACTCCTTCAGGTCTGCGAGAAAGTGTCTAACATGTGGGTTAATTGGCAATGGCTTCCTCTGAACGACCTTTCTGGTCTTGCGGCTCACTCCTGCTTTCGCTGTGCATTTGGTTCCTTCAGGGTTTACTCAAACCAGGAACCTGCACAACCCAACATAGAATATATTAAATCAGTTAAGGCATTGAAAAAATAACAATAAGAAATATCATTGCAATGTAACTAACAAATGCTAAATGTAAGTGTTGGATCAATGAATGTTCAATGCTTATCTCTGTATCAGCCCCAAGGTTGCAGAGGCCAGCTCCTGGTATTCTATGTTAAAAACATAGAACGTGCTGAAGAGCACAAAGGGCAGCAGCAAAGTTGGACTCACTGTCCAAAACACAGACCACTCACCCCTCGATCGACACCATTCATTTTGAGGAATAAAATAGAGTATTTCCTGAAATACACAAAAGTGTGTTTTAGTGTATACCTACTAGATATCTCTAGATAGGTACCATAATACTATATATTTCTGTTCCACCTTAAATCAAATAAATGTATTACCAAGCATGATCAGCCTTGGTGTGTATGGCAAAGGAATTTGCGCCTCAACATCAACCCGAGTTGCAATGACCTAAAATCACAAAACCTACATATAAAAAATATTCAAATGATGTGTAATAGTATAATAAAACCATTAATCATATAAACTTTAAAATGATAAAAACACTATTCCTTACATCTTCCAAGAGGTACTGAGATTCGTCCTTCTCTTTGAAGTGGGTCATCATCAGACTGATACACGCCAACAATTAAATAGACCTGTGACCAGACCTGTGACCAGAATCACTGAGATCTTTCCAAATGTGTATCCGTCATAATTTTCTCCCATTACAACAACAAGGCCTTTAGTGTATGTTTTTACTTTGTATACCATTTTAGACACCTCTGCAATGCTTTGCTTTGTGAACCCCTTTGACTGTACAGCTCCCTGAATGGCGTTGTTATATAATTGCTCCTCAAATTAATTCATGACACCAACAACTTCAATGCTATGTGGAAACACTTGGCCGCTGCATAAGTAAGATTGGAGTAACTGGTGGCTCTCAGACAAGTTTTCTGGCACACTCCTTGAAGTAGGAGTGCTTGCTCTCAAACCTCGGTGTCCACAAACGAATTAGTTGCCCAAATGTAATAAGTAGTGATGCTTTTGTGCAAGAGCACACTACCCCACAAGCAAAACTGTAGTTCGCCACATTTCTAATTTAATGTTTCCTAATTAATGGTTGGATAAGGATATTTTCTGAAAGATTAGCAAAAGCACAAGGAAAATTTAACTCACGTGGGAAAATGCCACGACCATCGCCCTGAATAATGCTAGCAAGCTAACCACACAATCTGAAGAAAAGGAAAATAAAAGATGACTTTAATATCCTGAAGGGAAAAATATCAGTCTGTGCCTGTTGTTGCTGAATTAATTAATGTAATGGACTAAGGATAACAAAAGCAGTGAGAATATTCCACTACACTTTTGCTAAATCACATGCACCCTGAAACTGAATAGAGCTAATGCTAACCAGAGATATTTAGACTTAGATAAAGGTGTCCAAAGGAGTTCGCCATCTCGGAGCTATAGCTAACGTTAGCAAGCACCATTCCCCATCTGAAACACCTCTCATTCCAACTACAGAATCACCCCAAAAGTATACATCCCAAGGCAAAATGCCAGCCCATGCCTGCTGACAAACTAAAGATGCATTCGACATAGCTAAACTCTTGCTCCCTCCCTAGACGAACAGGAATTGTAACTTTAAAAAAAAAAGTTTTAATTCCAATTTGTATTATTGACAACGTGACAATCATTTTGAGAAATAAAACGTTACTATTGAAATGAAACTGTTCCATGAAAATGTGCATATGAAAATCAAAACTGGCATGCAGATCGGTAGAAATTGTAAGATACATTTTAAGTTTCCCCAAACTTGAAACTCACAAAATGTAAACTCACACGCCGCCTAGGAATAGACCGTTGAGAACATAGCACACATTTCTTATACTGCATAATGACAACGTGTGCGTGTGTGTGTGTGTGTGTGTGTGTGTGTGAGAGAGAGAGAGAGAGAGAGAGAACGATAACAAGCGGAGTGTTGTATCTAAGATTGTGTCTATTAAAACTGAGCACAAAAGGACAGCTATGTGATCCATTGCGGAGAAAAGCGCTCACCTTGTTCCAACACCAGTGGGTGGAAAGCACCACTTGCTGGGCCGCACCCAGCACTTTGTTGCTTGCTAGACTAGAGGGCTAGTACGCCTGTGTTTGACATGGGCAGAAGCAAGCCTCCGAGCCGAGGGAGAGAGAATGTCATGTTCCTTATTTGATATTGGTCCCATTCCCTTTTCGCCAAGTTCAGAATTGTAAACTAATAGAAAATAGAAGTTGAAAAAAATTACGAGCACTGCTCTAGATCACTTGATATCCACCACAAGAGGGAGAGAAGAGAAGAGGGCGCAAGAGAGAGGGGAGACCAACAGAGAGGGAGAGAGAGAGACCCGACTTAACTCAAATTAAACCGTTTATCCTACAGCAGAGCGTGTCTGACTCAAAACCCCTACAACTGACTAGATAAGAGCATGCTGCTTGGAAAACAGAGCTGAGAGCTCTCCATGCAGGATGGGGCCCATATATAAATATCCCCCCAAAAATGTAATCTCCCCTACTTCAATTCTATTATCATTTATTTCAATAATGCAACAGAAAATTGTTTAATAGTTTTTTATTGCAACACAAATTCTTGCAGTTTTACCATCTGCACACCTCCAGCACCTGTACTTTCTGCAGCTATGCCTCTGAGAGATGATGGGCCTGAAAAACATGATTTCTAAACATGTCCCACCAGTACGTGGCAGTATAGAGAGGGCCCTGAGAGATGGGCTTGAGAGATTATGTCTGCAGTTGGACTCTATTGGAAACCTACTGACTCTTTCGAATCCAACTATGTTTGAGAATGAAGTATATCAGGTAATCTTACTTCTACGGACTTAGATTCAACCCGTCCTCTTGAAAGACAGAGTCTGCGGATCCGTAGGTAACCGTCCCTTTCAGCCCTGTTCTGCCTGTCTCGCCACTGTCAAAAGTAGATTTTGTTAGCATTTTAGCTAACTCTAACCCTAACCCTTTTTCTAACCCTTAACCTAATTTTCATAACTTGCTACGTTAATTCTCATAACCTACTGCGTAAATTCTAACCTGCTACGAAAAGTAAATTCTTACATTAAACCTGTCCTCCTGGATCTCATGGAAAGAGCTGTATCAAGCTGTTTGCAAGATTACATTGTTATTACACATTATGCTAATTAAATGTGTATAATCAGGGGAATTTTCCTTCTGCCGCAATAGTCTACTCCATATAGTCTAGTAGGCTAGTCCATAGTCCAATAGCCTGCGGCTGCGCTACTGTAGGCCAAATAAAATCAGGGGTGAAATTGGATGAATCCCTCTGAGATCAACCTATCACCCTATCAGATCATCAGGCATTCGGCTCAAAACGTTACAATTTAGGCCTACATGCCAATTATTATTCCAATTACAGTCCAAAATGGTAAAGTCTTGTTATTTCAATCATATTAGACTCTCAGAACAAAATAACATTATTCCTAACTAAAAAAGAAAGAAGGTTTGTAATAGCAATGTATTTGAGAGCAGGAGAGCAAATGATCCGAATTGCAATTGTGACAAAATCTTAATCCTGCACACAAAAAAAATCTGGAATAGGTTATAGAGAGAATACATTGAATTCATGAAATAAAGCAGACTATTATTCGATAAGATTAAATAAGCATAATTAAATAGCAGTCTCTTTAATAGTCCACAAGGGGTCACACTTTAGAAAGGATTGGGACTTGTGGTGAGCTAGAGGAAAATTTGCACATAATGAAAATAAAAATGCTATGTTTTTTTTCTTTACACACATTGTTTTGAAAGATACCTTCTTATTGGCTGTTGGCTGATATGTCATTTGCTGTGTGACAAGGTGAGGATGTGATGATGAGATATTTACATGTATATGCCATGGCCTGCACTCTGGATACCGTATAATGAAATTAAAAAACAATTGATTGCCAATAGTTGAGTGTGAACTGCCTATATGGCAATGAAAATGACACACATAATACCATAAGCTAAGTGTTTTGTTTGAAATTCCTGTCCATAGATGGTTTTGGGTACTTTTCCGTCCTTACTTGCTCCAAATCGTGTCCATCGTCGCCTTGGGTTTTGGGCGCACTTGGACCTTCCAATTTGCTGCGACGTTTAAGTATATGCTGGAGTAAAAATATCATCACCAAAACGACAATGACAATACACACTATTATTCCAATTAGACCACCTGCTGTCACAGTTGAGGGGCGCTGAGTTGGATATTTGACACTTGGTGTAATAAAATCAGATGGTGTCGTAAAGCCTGAACCCTCCGACAGTTCTCTCTCAACACATTTCCATCCGTCAACCAAGTCGAATTCCTCATAGCAAGAACACATATGACCTCCATACGTATTTGTGCATTTATGTTCGCAGTAACCATTATCACATTCATTAATGTCCATGCAAAATCTAATTTCATTTCTTACATCGATCAGGTAACCCTCGGGACAGTTGCATTGATGTGGATCATTTGGGTCACATTCTGCAAGACACTCTTCGAAAGGACAATGAAGTTGACATTTGTTAGGGTCTTTTCTCGTTGCAATATATCCTTCAAAACAGGAGCAATTATAACTGCCCAGTGTATTTTCGCAAATATGCTCGCATGGTCCATCCATGTAGCACTCATCGTCGTCAATACATACGTCATTCATCATTTTGAATCCATTTTGGCATCTGCATTTAAATCCACCAATATTGTTGACACACTCATAGTTCTGTCCCGGGCACTGACTATCATCGAAACAATCATCAATATCTTTGCACTTCTTCCCATCTTCTGCCAGTGCGTACCCATGGTGACACATGCAGGCGATGGAGCTGTCATTTTTCTGGTAGCAAACGTGTGCACACCCGAAATGAAGGCAGGGATCGTTTTGCACAACAACACATGTAAATTTATTGTCATGCAGAATTTTTCCAGGTGGGCAGATGCATACAGGTTGTTGATTAATCGATAAGCACTCATCCTCACAACCACCTTTCAATACATCGCAAGTCCATGGTGCTTGCATCCACTGTTCAGAGAGACAGATATACTTGGAATCAAAGGGGTTGACCGTTGCAGTGCTTCCCATAGGCAATACCAGTAGGTCATCTCCCTCGAATCCAAATGTAGTCTCATATAGTACGGATTCCTCGCTTTTTATGTCAATACGTTTGCAGACACTTGGGAAATTATACTCACAAAGGTATCCGTCTATTTCCCTGTCGCATGATTGTTCTGTCCAATTCAAGTCGATTTTGGACACCGAGACACATTTTGAAGAGCAGACATTGTCAATGACCCCCCAGTTTTGAAAGTCTGTTGAATTATCTCCCGTTATCCATCTGTACCCCCGCAAATCAGAGGCACTGTCCGGACATTGTCCACTCGGTAACCGCAAACCAATCCAGTAATCTCCTGTAATACCGATTAAAATCGAAATTATGTATTGTGATTCCGAAGATCGCACTGTCATTAATTGTCCATTATTGCTCTCACAATGTTTTTGAGCCGTTGCAAAATCGACTGGATCCTGGAAAACAGCAAAACAATGATTCCCCTCGCAGTATGCATTATGTTTGGCTTCTCCCACTCTCATCAAGAATGTTAGAGTAACAAACACCATCACTATTAGGTTCTTCATTTTTAAAACTCAGTTGTTACAACTTTCTAATTAGGCCTACAACTCTTGCGCGTATTAGAAGTCAATGTAGGCTATAGCCTAGTTTAGACTGTTTATTCTGCTGAAAGTTCACGCTTATAAAAGGCTCGCTCCATGTTTGCGCTCTGGTCACGGAAGGAAGTTCCTCCTTAGAAGGAAGCTCGTTTTCAGCTGCTTACTTAATCCCCTTCCCAAAACGTTATCTCTCCCACTGCGACGGTGTATATCACTATAACCTATATTTCGAAAAACGCGAGTGGGCGCAAATATTAGCCAACATTTGGCACATAAACAAATGTCTACACTAGTAAACTGCAAACATGAAATACACGTTGGTAGATTACCTCTACAATTGAAAATGCCAGTATTTCAACAAATTAGGATATAGTTCAATTAATTTGTAGAAGCCTAATACATGTTATTGCTTCCCCCGCCTCTGTCTCGCGCGCTCTCTGTCTCTCTCTGGTAGCTCAGATGGCACATTCAAGTTATTTTGGGATACATTTTAGAACCCCTTCCAGAAATGGGCACCATGAGAACAGAAACAAGGCTCTTAAAATGTCAATCAGCAGTAGAAACGGTTAAAAAAAGGCATCCCCGCCCCTGTTTTGGTAAAAAGCTGAATGCAGGACTGACAGTCCATGATATCAAAATTATAGTTATAACCATGTGTTGAGGCTATATAGTGTTTGCTTACATTTACTTTGTTTACAAACTTTGAAGTAAAAAAAGTTTAGGTCTATATTTTGGGTTCTGATGGGGTACTAAGTCATATTATTCAAGAATCAATGAGTTCATATAAAACATTCATTAGTCAAAAAATGAATGTAGCAATTACTGATTTCCCCTTTAAGGTGATTTACACATAATATGGTTTCAGGTGTTTGCATGAAATTCGATTAGACCTTTTAAGTTACAAATACATAACTATGCCTCCAATACAGAAGGAATGAACATTTTGACAGTATAGGCCGTCCACACACACACACACACACACACACAGCCTTACTCCAAAGACCCATTATAGTTTTTACACTGATATAATTCATGGCCTATGTTCAACTTGTTGGCACAAATAAAAGTGGAAGTGGAGCAAGCAGATACTTCCATGCATGGCTGCTTAATTGACCATTTGCTAAACAGTAGGCTGTTATTTGCTTTTGCTACATTTCAATAACGAGTTTTAGTGAGTAAATAACAAGAATAATCTCAAAGAAGTTAAATAATAATTTATTATGTTTTCTTTTATAATCATTTGATAGGATATATATATATATATATTGCAAGTTAGCCTATAGGCTTACTTTGTTACTGGCTTTGTTCACTTGTGAGATTGGTTAGATTTTTTTGTGATGAGCAATTTCTGATATATGCTTATTAAAACTGTATGAAATAAAAACATTACAAGTTCAAACCAGCTGATTCTCCTTTGCAGACGTAAACAAGGAATGACAATGAAAATGGAAAAATTATCCAACAACATATTAATTGTCATATTATAAAATGTCTGTCAAATGACAATTTTTGGTACTTATCCGTTGAGACTTGCTGCAAATCGGGATTACCAACGCCTTGGCTTTCGAAAGCAATGTCTAAATTACCTCGACGTTTCAGTATAAGGTGAATAAGTACAACCATCACCAAAATAACAACGACAATACATACTAACATTCCAAGAAGACCTCCCGCCTTTACAGTGAAAGGGCGCTCAGTTGGATGCTTGGCACTTGGTGTATATGGTGTCGTAAAACCTGAACCCTCCGATGCTTCTCTGTCAACACAATCATATTCACCAACCAAGTCGAATCCCTCGTCACAAGAACACAGGTAACCTCCATAAGTATTTGTGCAATTATGGTGGCAGTAAGAATCCATCTCACATTCATCTATGTCGACACAAATTGACGACCCATTTCTGTCATCGAGTAAGTAACCTATTGGACAGTAGCATTGATATGTTTTACTACGATCACATTCGGTGGGACACTCTTCTGCTAAACAAAGTAATTTACACCTGTTGGTGTCTTCTGTCATTGAAATGAATCCATCAAAACAGGAACAAATGTAACTGCCTATCGTGTTCGTGCAATCGTGGTCACATGGACCCATGAAGCATTCATCCACATCGACGCATTTGTCAGATTCCAACTCATATCCCTTCTGGCATTTGCATTCAAATCCACCAAGAGTAGGCCTATTGACACATTCCATGTTTTGTCCCTGGCACTGTCTATCCTCGACACAATAATCAATGTCTTTGCACTCCTTCCCATCTTCTGCAAGTGCGTACCCATGGTGACACATGCAAGCGTAGCTGTCATCTTTTTTCTGGCAGAGATGCGCGCACCCTGAGTTATGGCAGAGGTCATTTAGCGCATATTCACATGTGACGTTGTTGTCCTGGAGAGTTTTTCCAGGTGGACAGGTGCATACAGGTTCATGGTTAACTGAGGAACAGTCATGCGAACAGCCACCATTAAATACTTCGCAATTCCATGGTGCTTGTATCCACTGTTCAAAGTGACATATATATTTCGATCCGAGGGATTTGAGCGTTGCAATGGTTCCCAGGGGTAATACCAGTAGGTTGTCTCCCTTGAACCCCAATGGGTTGTCGTACAGAACGGATTCGTCCCCTTTTACCATGACATGTTGGCAAGGACTGTCAAGTTTATATTCACAAATAAATCCATCTATTTTACTGTTGCATGGCTGTTCCTTCCATTCAAAGTCGTATTTTGATACTGAAATGCATTTTGAAGAGCAGACATCATCAAAGCGTCCCCAGTTCTGGAACTCCGTTTCATTATCTCCAGTTATCCACCTGTACCCTCGTAAACCCAACGCTTGGTCGGGGCATTGCCCGCTCGGTAGCTGCAAACCAATCCAATAATTTCCAGTATGGATACCGAGTAATATTAAAAGGATGCTATGCGATATCAAAGATCGCACTGTCATTAAATGTCCATTATGCCCATTATTATCCTCACAATGTTTTTGTGCCGTTCCAAAGTCGACTTGGTCCTGGAAAACCGCAAAACACTGCTTCTCGATGCAGTATCCGCCACGAGGGGCTTCTCCCTTGACTCCCAAAAGGAATGTTAACGCTACGAGTATTCCTACAGTATCCCTCATTTTTTTAAACAATAGCCTACGCCTCCAATTAAATATAACAATTTCGCATATAATTTAGAGATGTAGGCTACTCGGCTCCTCTGCTTATAAAGCACGGTTTGATAAGTAGAATGGAACGTTAAGACTGCTGATAACTGCCATTTATAAAAGCCTCCCTCCATGTTTTCGATTGATCAAGGAAGGAAGTTCCTTTTTGGATGGCGTAGTTGCTGACTAAGAACAAACAAGTTCTCTCTTAACCTGTAGTTGGGCAGGCTGCAACCTGGACTCAGGGTTAGACTTAACATAGTAAAAATAAATGTATTAATGCTAAAATTTGTATGATATGTTACGTTTTCTATTGTACGTCTTCATTTGTGAATATCCATTATCCATTTTGTAAGAATGACAATTTGTACAATATCTTACGAATTTCAATTCATACAATGTCTTACGAAATTGCAAAATGTATAATATGTTATGAATTCCAATTTGTTGTGGCAAAAGTTAGCTAGGTTGCTAACGCTAATGTTAGCTAGGTTGCTAACGTTAGCTAGGCTAGGGGTTAGGGGTTAATGTTAGGATTAGGAGTTAGGTTAAAGGGTTGAGGTTAGGGGAAGGGTTAGCTAACATGGTAAGTAGCTGCAAAGTAACAAAAAAGTAGTAAGTAGTTGCAAAGTTGCTAATTAGATCGAATGCTTAGGTTGTCCGTGATGAGATGTTCGGGTTATACGGCCACCGGTCCACCTCAGCCAACCACCCTACTTTCGTTTTTTGGCCTTACGTAATCTTATGTAACCATACCAAATTTAACCTACTGTATCATACTAATATGAATGTCCCGATTTTACTATTACTTTGTTACGTCTAGTCTTTGAGACCAGGCGGGCCCATCATCCCGTATTACTAGTGCCATCGTGTCACTGACGCATGCGCCCACACACAGCCCCCCCCCCCCCCCCCCCCCCCCCAAATTGATATTTGTAGTAGGCTACAGTCCAATAATCAAATTGCTAAATGTAAGGCCTAAAATGTAAGTTAAAAATATATTTAAATCATTGCAAAATCCAAAAGCGTAGATAACGTAGATATTTCAGTGTTTGCTGCTTAATTTGCTCCCTTTTCTAGTTACAGGTCTATCTCTCATGAGTATGCCTCACATTCTGAGCTATTTTAGGATTCATTTTAGAACCCCTGTATATCCACAAGTAGACATCCGGAAGACAGACACCATCTTCATGAGGTCATTTAAAGACAATATGTTTTAAGATATATTAGAATACATGAATTATTATGTTATTACATAGGCTATGCCAAATATTTAGAGGCAACCAAGATAATATCTGGGTCTCTATGTTTGTCCAGTGGTAGCCTAGGAGGAGTAGGAACATGATCACTCAGGGGAGATTGAATCATGAGTGGCACAAATGCACCACAGGAAGTGGAAGGTGGGCTTACTTCCTCTAAACCCACCCCACAATTTATGTTACTAGATAGAGATTGCATGTTATTTCAGCGCTCCCATATTTCCTTTAATAAAATGGGTGGAGTGAGAGAAATGGGGAATGGAGTGGAAGTGGGTGTGGTTTTGTTCATGCAACGGAAACAAAACCTGTCCAACCCTCATATTTGATTAGTCCTACTGATTGGTATGCTGTCACGATGAAGTCCACTATGTAGGCTACATTGTATGATAAGTAGTGCCATTTGTAGATTATTGTTGGCTGCTTGATATACCTGGAAAAAATGTCATGTCTCTTTGGCATATTTATTTAAAACTTACAAGGGGAAACTTCAATATGTGTCTGCAGACTGTTTATTTTTGGAACCAAAGATATCCAGAACGGAAGAAACCTTGCCTGTTCTTTCCAACACTTATGTTTGTATAGCCACATTCTGACAGAGACAGCTTTGTTGGTGCCACCAACAACATATCCGAAGCCTATCATTGAGTAAACAATACCTCAAAGGGGCCCACTTCTTTGAGTCCACTGCAAGACACGTCTTTCATATGGGATGGAGGAAATGGGAGGTCTTCCCCTGCAGCGTGTAGCCGGGGATAAGGAGAAAGGGGAAAGGTATTTACCGATGACCTTCCCAGTATCAAACCCACGGGAGTGATTTCTCTCTGAGTCAGCATTGTCGGAAGATGCCAGCCATATCCTGTGATGGCTACTCCCAACCAACTCTACATTGATGATAACTTTTATGAAAATGGCCGAAATGACCTTGAATAAGATTCACTCATGTTGTCGTAATGGAAAACTATAGACTGTGGAGAATGATTGAAGACACTTATTAAATCATATGTAAACATGTCATATTTTGAATATTTTCCTATGTTTAAACGTTACCATTTTGGCAGAATTTTGTCAAAAGCATTGCATGTTATGAGCTGCAATCTGCAATCTGCTCATAACTTGCATAGCAATGTAATTTGAGACAGTGATTATGATCCCACATACATGTAGGCTACAAGGAAGTTCCATTTCTATTTGCCATGTGTAATAAAGAAATTAGAAATCTTACTCACTCACATATATTATCTTGGAAGTGCCAAACCCAGCAACCATGTAATCTGATTCTTGTGTATACAATTCCGCTCAATTTAATTTGGCATTCCTCAGGCTATTGCTAGTGACCCAACCCAGCCATTCATATTTTGGTATTCTGTCTGCCACGGCCAACCTTACTTTCTTTTGTCAACCCTTTCTGTTTCATCCTAAGGAATTGACTGTTAGGATATTGTGTTTCGCCGCCTGAGACACACATAATGGCAGTGTAAATAATGGTTGATCCACCGCATCAATGGCAGGAAAGGGCTTCACGGGACTCTTAAGCCTTGTTCACACTGGCAGTTTGAAGTGACACTCATAGGTGGTTTGAAATCAGATATAAATCTGATTCCTGGCCATGCTACTTGGTCAAATATGACCAAAATATGACCAAATATGATTTATTTTCCCCCAAGTGGTTTGTAGACTGTTATTTGGCATATCTTGTTGCTTGCTAGTTACTCTGTTGACAGTGTGAAGAGAACATGTGGTAACTAACTAGCTTGTTAATTGTTTACAAACAAATTAGTGAATGTGCTAGCAAGCTAAACAGCTACCTAGCTAGCTAGTTGACTGCTGTGGCTAGCCAAAAATGCCTTATTTTGAAAGTTGATTATCCTTTGAGGCTTTTTAAGTGTTAAAAGTGTTTAAAAACATTTTTTGTTGATTTCACATTGAATTCACGTTAGTTGACAACTCAACTAAATGTAAATCACAACTAGAGGTTGAACTGACGTCTGTGTCCAGTGGGTCTCTGTGACACTTTATTTGCTGGAATCTGGTTAATTTAATTCAGAGGGCCTGCTGAATAAAGCAAGATTATTAGCAGGCTGTCTGTGTTGGCAGCGTGGTCTGACTTGATTCTAAGAGATGTGCTTGTGTTGGAATGTGTGTTCACACACAGTACTTTAGGGCCTCTCCAACAGGCGATCACACAGAGACTCTTGCTATTGCCAGCATTCGCTTACTACTGAGAAAAGAACGGAGTGGTTTGGACGCATTGTAATAATCTGTTTCCAGCAATTGTGTTGTGCCACTCAGTACATGCAAAGAAAAGGGCCATTTAATCAGGTTGACAGAACTCCAGAGACAGGAAAACAAACTCTGACATGTCATAGCCTATGCTTTATCATATCCTATCTAAACAGACTACTGGTAGTTGCAGGCAAACCCAAACCCGTCTTTTGCTGACTCACGCATTTCATTTAAGAATTTACAGACTTTTAAGAGAGAAATGCATTGTAATCTCGTTTACCAGCCTCTCTGAAGGACTTTAACTTGCAACCTTAAATCAATGATTACTTGGTTCAAAGCAGAGTCACATCATTGTCCTGTTTTTCTTTAGTCATTACTAGAACCCTGACCAGGAATCGCCTATAACTAGGGCCCTAACAAGTTTTTGGATAGGCAATTCTTTCCCCCAAGATACTATTTCCCTAGACATGACTAATTCCTCATTAAAGCAAATATTTCTCCTTTCTCCTTCTTCCTACACACCGTTTCCATCCCCATGATCGTGGGGAGCAGGAACAACCCTATGGTTCTCAACATCTCCCCTCTGTGAAAAATAAGCCTTCCCGAGAGTTGGCAACTCTGGCACGATGACAGGAATGTTATGAACTTGTGACAATCCCTGTTACAAGAACAGCCACTTCTGGCTGGGCCTCAGCTGGACCATGCATAACTCTTCAACTCTCAAGTCGGAGATGAGGGGTATTCATAGTCCAAACAGCACATAACTTCAGAGGCTAGAAAGTCAACACAAACACAAGGACTCATTTGTTTTCACTTACTGGGAATTACATCACATTTAAAGAGGCTGAATTACATGGGGAGAGTAGACATCTCGTGACATGGCAGGGAAGGGTGAAAAGGCTCCATACACAGCACTAAGGATTTGTAGTTTATTGTACCAGCTCCTGTATGTTTCACAAGACTAGTCGATTGAGGAAGTGAAATGTTCTTTTGTATTCCCCTTTTTGGACATGTTTGCATAAATATGACCTGTCATCTCTAAAGTCTCCAATACCTAACTACCGTTGTGTCCATGATCCCATGCCTGGGATTCTAGCTGAGCTAGGCCAGTGTGTGTGAAATATGGAGGACAGGAGTCCTCTTGGAAGAGCACTTGAGGGAGGAACTTGACTTCAGATGAAAGTTACTTGCCTCTGATAATTACTCAGTACCCAAGCGGGCCCTGGGCAATGGGTAATTATCAGAGGCCTGTACATTCTGGAATGCTTGACCCCTCTTCATGTATGCCTGGGAACACTTCCCCCTGAACAGGGAGGCCTATAGCTAACCGCTACTTAGCCCACATTGTTCTTAGAATAACTAGCATCAGAGAGCCTAGGGAAATTACCCACCTGCTCTGCTCTTCCCAGATAATGATTACATTAACCACAAATATCATTAGTGCTTAGCTCCCAAGTGAGGTGTTATCAAGCCATAGGTATTCGACCCTCAGACAAAATCAAGCTCATGGTAATTTAGAAAAAACCTAATCCAATGAAATGATGGTTATGGTTTGGGGAGGTTGAGGGAGGCACATTCTTGTGTACACTTTCCCCCAGAGCAACATGAACAGATTCCTCCCGCATCTGGAAACAATATTTATTAATTCAGCAGGACTGAGTGAACTCGGCCAGATCTTTTCATGCACCCTGCGACATCTAGAAAATATATGTGATCCCAGCAAAATGCCTGAAGCCTCCTGTAGTTATCACTGTTCACTTTCTCCAAGAGGTATTTTAGGCATTTTGCCATTTGTTAAACCCCTGCTATGCATTCAAATGTAAGGATTTATCATTGCCCTTACAAAAAAAACATGTCACGTAAAAAAACGGCATTTAACATGTGAAAATCACTTTTATGTGGAATTGCAAGTTCACATTGCCACGGCCGTCAACAGAAGTGGACCAAGGTGCAGCGTGGTGAGCGTGCAACTTCCTTTTATTAGGAATGACGCCGACAAAAACAATAAACAATACAAAAACGACCGTGAAGATAAAGAGTTATAGTGCCACAAACAAAGTTAACTTCCCACACTGAAAGGAGGGAAAAGGGCTACCTAAGTATGGTTCCCAATCAGAGACAACGATAGACAGCTGTCCCTGATTGAGAACCATACCCGGCCAAAACATAGAAATACAAAATCATAGAAAACAAAAGCATAGAATGCCCACACCAAATCATACCCTGACCAAACCAAATAGAGACATAAAAAGGCTCTCTAAGGTCAGGGCGTGACAGTAAGGTGCGGACTCCGGCCACAAAACCTGAACCTATAGGGGAGGGTCTAGGTGGGCATCTATCCGCGGTGGCGGCTCAGGTGCGGGACACAGACCCCGCTCCACCACTGGCTCACCCTACTTTGGTGGCACCTCTGGTGCGGGGACCCTCATCGCCGACCCCGGACTGGGGACCCTCGTTGCGGGCCCCGGACTGGGCACCCTCGTTGCGGGCCCAGGACTGGGGACCGTCGCTGGAGGCTCCGGACTGGAGACCGTCGCTGGAGGCTCCGGACTGGGGACCGTCGCTGGAGGCTCCGGACTGGAGACCGTCGCTGGAGGCTCCGGACTGGAGACCGTCGCTGGAGGCTCCGGACTGGAGACCGTCGCTGGAGGCTCCGGACTGGGGACCGTCGCTGGAGGCTCCGGAATGGGGACCGTCGCTGGAGGCTCCGGACTGGAGACCGTCGCTGGAGGCTCCGGACTGGAGACCGTCGCTGGAGGCTCCGGACTGGGGACCGTCGCTGGAGGCTCCGGACTGGGGACCGTCGCTGGAGGCTCCGGACTGGGGACCGTCGCTGGAGGCTCCGGACTGGGGACCGTCGCTGGAGGTTCCGGACTGGGGACCGTCGCTGGAGGCTCCGGACTGGGGACCGTCGCTGGAGGCTCCATATTATGCAAGCATGTTCACGTGTTTGCTACGGTATTTTTTGTTAATGAAGCAGGCACTTTGTTGTAAAGCAAAGCATGCTTATTTTATAGACAAATACACATCACACTGGTTTCCTTTCATTGTGTTCATGTTCTCCTGTTGATCTCAAACCACCAGGAGCCTGGAACCCTGTGGGCACCCCAACCCAGACACCGTCCTGCTCAGACGGCTGCCGGCTGGGGAAAGACACACTGCTGTTACAAGCCAACACCAATGGGGACTTTCACTTAAGAGTCACCTCTGACTTTCCATTACTGTGTTTTAGGTCTGTTTACATCTGTTGTGGTGATTCCTGGACACTTGACATTATTTGGTTTGGCAACAGAGTGCTTTGTGATGATTCTGTCACCTCAAAAGAAACCCACGCACCCCACAGACTTCTTACTCAGCATGTGGTGGTCATGTGTAAGCATTGTTGTCATCAGTGACCTGCTGCTTCTGTCTGGCTTGCATCATCTTGCTGTGTGCCAGTGGACACATTTCGGCCGATCAGGTCTGATCAGAAGCAGTGAGTAAAGAGTGAGTATGTATGTGGTGATGTCACTGAGGGGGAAAAAACAGACAGCCTGTGTTACTACCCTGGACAGATGTTATTATGACATCTTTGAGACGTCACAACGTGGAGAAATCACTTCCTTTTTATAATTATAAAAATCATTCACACAATTATAATCGTCATCAGAGTTTGGCAAGTAAAGCAATACTTATTCTCCCACTTGCTCACTACAGCATAAGTCACAATGTTCTCTCCAACTCCACTGGGAATCTTGTAGTTTTATGTCACACAAGACCAGTGGAGGCTGCTGAGGGGAGGACGGCTCATAGTAATGGCTGGAATGGAGTAAATGGAATGGTATCAACCAATGGAAACCACATGTTTGATACCATTCCACTGACTCCATTCCAGCCATTATTATGAGCCTTCCTCCCTTCAGCAGCTTCCACTTCAAGACTCATAGTAAGATGACGACAGTAATGACAAGAAGTTTGTAGTCCAACTGTGGCCAAATTACTCAGCTGACAGACCAATCCATGGTTACAAGGTATTGATATTTCAACGTTTACACTTAGAGATCTACAACCTCTCACATTTGGTCCAAAACCATGACATTTTCTTCGGCATTACCTGGCATTCTTTTCTGTATTTACGAGAAGGTACATTGGGTTGGTCAGTGATTCAGTATTCCTTTGGGCACCAGGAGGAAAATGTGATTAGGTACAGTATAATATGCTTGGTGTGCCTTAGACTTACATGTAAAGTTTGTGAAAGAAGAGAATTTCAGATCATTCAAGTGCACAATATGTTGGACTCCACAATTATCCTGTCTTGACGACTGTCTTGACGACTTGACCACTGATTTAACAACTGATTTAAATGACATCAAACCCCATTAAAACCTTAAAACAATTATTTTCGCAAAGTTCTTGTTAATTTAGCTCTGATTTGAGCTTTCCAATATTGTGAGTGGGGGAAATGGCCATCTTGGCCTGACAAACATATTTTCAATTCCAATGTCCTTTGGTTGTTGTGATTGGCAATGACAAGCCAAACCCATGGAAACATTTGCACAGGTCATGGAAATGTTTGCACAGGTCTGAACATATTCCATCACATCCTCAAGCATCCCTATGCCAAGTTATTGTTTCCTTGTACATGGAATCCAACCTGCATAGGGACTGCTGAACTCCATAAATATACCTTATAAATATGTATTTTTGCACTTCTGTCATTTTTTACAGATATTTTGCAGCAGCTGACAGGATGATTGAGTCCTTAAACAAAACGTTGACCATTGTTACCGTGTCCCCATCAGGACACCCTTTATGTGTCATATCTTTAAACTGTATTGACAGAATGTAACACTTAGATTTCCAGGTGTTCAAATGTCATAGGTTTATTTTTAAAAACTGAACAGAAGTATCAAATCACCTAACAGTCACCTGCTAGTCTTCCCGTCTGTTGATTTATTGGAAGAAGAAAAAACGACTGGAAGAACAGAGGAAAGTGACTTGGCACAAAATTGTCTCCATATAAAAGTTTCAAAATACCCCAGTCTTGGAAATGATTCCAAACAGTCTGGGCGTGTATCTGAGCTTAATTCATCCCTGTGTTTCATCTTGTGACTAAGAAATCAGTAAGGAGACGGTGGAGACCAATAACAGAATATTTCCTAATACCGTGTTGGAAGCAACAACATGGCAGTATCAGCCAAATTCTCATCTAAACTCATTTTAAACAGAAGGGTTGAAAGCTGCTCTCCGCTCCAGTTAATTTATTTGTTAAATGTAAGACTTCATTCAGATCAGCAGCCTAATGTTCCTTGTAAATCTTAAGACTTTTTAACTACATCTTCAATGGAGCGATTATGGTTGAATTCAGGTTGCCATTGCTTCCATGATGCCTCCTTTAGAATGTGAGAACAACCCATAAATGGATGAGTATATTCAACTGTAGCACACAACATTTGCTCTGACTTCTATGTAAATGCCACTAGAGCGCTTAACGTATGCCCCACAAACTATAACAACCAATGGGTGATTATAAACCATGGCCTGTGGTGTTAAGGTCATAACACAACTCCAGCTACCCCTTACTTACTGCACTCCTCAGTGAGTTTCTGACATTCTATGTGTGTTTCTTTGGATATATTACTACACAGTACATTCACATATGAAGTCTTACATGTAATGATGCATTGGGGATGTAACAGAACATTCAGTACAGAAATATTAGGATGACATTAGGAACAGCTGCAGACATTACTCAGGTCACACACGCACCCATTAGTGTTGACATCATGTTCTTCTAGAGAAGAGTGAGAGAGAGTCTTTGTGCACGAGAGAGAAGGTAGAATGAGCTCTTGCAAACATTCATGAGAAGTTCCATCCACTACATATTTTTTCAATTTTGAAACAGGAAGTTCCTTTCTTTCTTTCTCAGGGCTGTTGCCAACTTCACCACCAGTCAGAATCTGTTGTATCGCAGCAGCCCAGGCAGCCTTTCTGATGTCACTCTGTCTCTGTGTTTGCTTCACTGATTTGTTTCATTTTATGTGAGGTTTACCATGGAAATAGCAATGATGAGTCATCTGTTCTAAAAGCACAGCCAATGACATGGTGTACCTACACTAGAGCCAGGAGTTGGTACTGACTATGAGACCTGTGCAGGAAAAACTCTGTCCCTAGTCCCTAAAAATGATAGTTTTCACATGAAATGACTATGCTCATTGAACACTGTAATTTAAAGTAAGTGCTTCAATCCCCACAATAACACATTGTTGCACTCTTGCTGTGAAATCCAAATTTAAAGTTTGCCCTAGTTTAAAGGGCAATTGACCCTTGGCTAAGCCCCGTCCCCCTTGGTTACTGTTGCAACCTAGGACAGCATTTTCCATGAAGCCCAATTCCCCATTCAACCACAAATCAAATCAAATCAAATGTATTTATATAGCCCTTCTTACATCAGCTGATATCTCAAAGTGCTGTACAGAAACCCAGCCTAAAACCCCAAACAGCAAGCAATGCAGGTGTAGAAGCCCGGTGGCTAGGAAAAACTCCCTAGAAAGGCCAAAACCTAGGAAGAAACCTAGAGAGGAACCAGGCTATGAGGGGTGGCCAGTCCTCTTCTGGCTGTGCCGGGTGGAGATTATAACAGGACATGGCCAAGATGTTCAAATGTTCATAAATGATCAGCATGGTCAAATAATAATAATCACAGTAGTTGTCGAGGGTGCAGCAAGTCAGCACCTCAGGAGTAAATGTCAGTTGGCTTTTCATAGCCGATCATTAAGAGTATCTCTACCGCTCCTGCGGTCTCTAGAGAGTTGAAAACAGCAGGTCTGGGACAGGTAGCACGTCCGGTGAACAGGTCAGGGTTTCATAGCCGCAGGTAGAACAGTTGAAACTGGAGCAGCAGCACGGCCAGGTGGACTGGGGACAGCAAGGAGTCATCCTGCCAGGTAGTCCTGAGGCATGGTCCTAGGGCTCAGGTCCTCCGAGAGAGAGAAAGAAAGAGAGAATTAGAGAGAGCATACTTAAATTCACACAGGACACCAGATAAGATAGGAGAAGTACTCCAGATATAACAAACTGACCCTAGCCCCCTGACACATAAACTACTGCAGCATAAATACTGGAGGCTGAGACAGAGGGGTCAGGAGACACTGTGGCTCCATCGGATGATACCCCCGGACAGGGCCAAACAGGAAGGATATAACCCCATCCACTTTGCCAAAGCACAGCCCCCACACCACTAGAGGGATAACTTCAACCACCAACTTACCATCCTGAGACAAGGCCAAGTATAGCCCACAAAGATCTCCGCCGCGGCACAACCCAAGGGGGGGCGCCAACCCAGACAGGAAGACCACGTCAGTGACTCAACCCACTCAAGTGACGCACCCCTCCAACCACACAATGAAATTAAACACAATTACTCCTGGTGCACTGTTCAATTGTTTATCCATTTAAACATAGATTTTTTAAAGAAAACTCTGTTTTTATCATAGCCCTCATTAGCTTTTCTGCGATTTAAACGTGAGCTTGTCTGAGGTGTTGGAATTGACGGCAGTTGCTATCCATTGGAGTGCTGTGATTGCTTGCCCAAAATTCTGGGGTGGGGTTTAGCGAAAGGTCAATTGAGGCTTTGCTCAAATATATGTGCAGCTAAGTCAGATGCATCTGTGTAACCAGGCCAGATATATTTGATACAATTTAAATAAGTAGTTTAGAAGAAGAAAAAAGATAGTTTGGTCATCAGATGCTCTTGCCTTGTTGAGCTTGACATATTGGTAGTCATGATAAACAACTATAATTCCTTTCAGATTACCAGAGTCTATAATCAACGTGACCATCAATTCATTTCAGCTCATTTTCATAACCAAAAATGACCTTTTGGCTTTTGGAGCCCCTCCAGACCATGGTGAATTATGAGAGTGGAGCTGTTGATATTCAAGTAATAGATGTCTCTTCTATTGTTTTCCCAGAACTTCTCCACAGTAGTCGCTGGTTTACCACGCCAGTGTTCTGCAGGCCGTGCGTGTTCTACAGAAGCTGGCATTTTCTCAACAGGGCCAGCTGCTTTCTTTGGGAATCCTCCATTATCTGTGTCCTGAGTCTTTGTTGAGACTTTTACGAAACATCAAGCCTCGAAAAGAGCGAGGAATTTACCTTTGCATTCCTATTAAATTACGCCATGTGATGACACTTCACAATTTACAGAGGTTTTGTAAGTTTGTGCATTTGGTTCCACAGGTAACCTGCAAGGAAAAAAATCCATAATGCAAGGATAAATCTCTATATACTGTAAGGAAAGAGAGGAGTATCTCAGGGTTAAAAGGTGGCCTTTCCCAAATGTCACTGACTGGCACAGAGTGGTACCAGATGTACATGTTACTATATGTAGGCCAGGCCTATGTAGTGAAGTTCTCCCACATACATATCTTAAAGAGTACGACATATGTCAAGGAGGGTCCTAAACACCCAGACTCATTGAATGATTAATTGTAGCTACCTTAGTTACTCTCTCTTTATCTAATAGACAGGCTAACCTAGAGGGATGTAGAAAGAAATTGTTTCTGAATTCCATCAAAACATACAATCAAAATGAGATATTTATTAGGAAAATGAGTCTCTTGACATTATTGAAATTGGCAGACAACGAGTGGGCTAGAAGGGGTTTCAAATCCGGTCAGTTTGTTGAACTTTTCTGTTATGTAATGTGACAGTTTTACTACACACTGGGGAAAGTCTGTCTCTTTCTCACCAATTTGTTTATCTGCTCATTTGAAACACACATCACATTGCCCAGAAGGTCATGACAGGCATGGTCAAAATGTAAATGTATTCAACATATTTAATAAACACCTAAAACCTCCACCAATTGTTATTGGTCCATTATTATTAAGTGTCCAGATGTTGGACAAATCCTCAGTATTTGTACATTACACGTAGATGAAGCTACTGCTTCCGTAGCTTTGTAAACAAATAACAAACTTTTATTTTGTTTAGCTGTTACCAAGGAGAGTACTTATTAACATGTTTCGTCACCTCCATAAGATGATCTGTTTGCCTCAAGGACTGCTGCTCTCAGTCCCCAAATTTGAATGTTTCTTTAATACACGTTAGCCACACTGCCCATATCCGCTGGCTTTCAAACATTCCTCTCCCTCTAGGACTCACAAGACTGGGTAGCAGTTCAATACCGCTGTCTCACAGCTGTAGTAGTTTTAGTGCATCAAAGAACAAGGCCCTTCTTGACAACAACAAGCCTACATGCAGAGAGGGGGAGCAACTTCAAACCAGATGTGGGATGGCAGGTAGCCTAGTGGTTAGAGCGTTGCGCCATTAACCGAAAGGTTGCTGGATTGAATCCCTGAGCTGACAAGGTAAAAATCTGTAATTCTGCCACTGAACAAGGCAGTTAACCCACTGTTCCCCGGTAGGCTGTCATTGTAGATAAGAATTTGTTCTTAACTGACTTGCCTAGTTAAATACAAGTTAAATTAAATGTCTCTCTCTCTGGCTCTAAAGAGCCAATAAGCTGAACTCTCTGACTCTCAAAGTGTCCTCATGTTTAGGACCAGAGTAAACTTTGTTAAGGATAATTGACTGGATCAAAACAAGCCTGTGACTCAAACAAACTGTTAGGTTGACTCTTGTCATAATCAAAGCCAGTTTAAAGGGCACTGTTTTCCTGACCTTCCAATACAGTCATGAGGAGGGGAGTACAACTGAAGATGGTTGCAAAATCTGTCAAAGGCTTTTATCTTATTTAGAGTGGCAATAACATCTGCTGTTCAAATAAAGTAGAAACAGAATGTTAGTAGTTAGATTGATTTGAGATAGAAGGAAGGAAAGACAGAATAGTTTAGTTTATTAGGATCCCCATGACAAAGTATAGAACAGTAATAGAAAAGAACAACATAAGATATTACATTAAATAAAATAAATAGGAAAGATAGGAAAGACACCAAGAGACAACAAAAATACTCTTAACACTATTTATATATACTGAGTGTACAAAACACTATATAACACAACTATAGTGTGTATGGTCCAAGGTGATTTTTTCCCCCAATGAACGGAGGACTTGAGGGATTTGGAAAACGTATTGAAAGGTTCAGGGTTACGGCACATCCATATAATTTGATCCCCATAAGATATAACAATGGTCTTCTGTGGAAACACTGTGGTTGAATTGGAGGCCACTCCTTTCCACCCCATTTTGCATCAAACAGTGAGACTTGGTTTGAGTAACCTGAATAGGTTGGCTGACTTCCCCTTGCAAAATAAACATGTTTTTGCATAATATCCAATCTGTGACTGAAATGTCATGCAGTAGAAAGTCTGTATAGTATAAGGCCCTTGAAATAAACTGGAAAACATTAATAATTTCTGTTGTACACATAATGAGAATGACTTGCCCTCTACTCACGATTCAGTTGCTCTCTGACGATATTAAAGTGGAATCCCCACGTAAACACACACGCACGCACACCCCCCTTTCCCCATTCTCAATTTCCTGGCTCGAGTGATAGTTCAAGTGTTAGAGGGGTGGGTCTGCATAACTCTGTGTTCCAACTCCAGCGTGCTCAGCTCGCATCTGCTTTCAATTACGCCTCACCAGCTCATGTCATGATGCCGCCATTCTCTGTTTGGCTTGGTGCTACACTGCGGCCCAGTTCCCTCCTCCTCTTTTTTCTATGCAGACACATAACAGTGGTTAGCTTGCTTAGAGACATTGCTGAGTAGAAACAGCTGCTTAAGTCCAAAGAGAATTTCACATTGTAGAATACTGTTGTGGTATTGTGCATGATGAGGTAATCACCATTACCATAAGGCCCTGTGGAATTTTTTTTATATATATTTTTTTTTAATTTTTACAATTGAATGATTATTCTACGAATACTAGCCTATGTAACAATACTGTTGTTATTGTAGTAATTACATTGTTACTGAAAACTTTAAGAGCAATTGAATGTAAAGTGTTGTAAAATATCAAGTGTCAATCAAAATAAATGTAATAGTATGTCAAATGTTTGTTGATTATAACAACTTTGTCAGTGCTGTGTTTACTACAATTAGCAGTTTACAGATGTTACTGCAATGTTAAACCCAGGCAGTTTTAGACTAGGCAGAAAAAACTGCTTTAGAAACATTGTATTTGTACACTAGTGTTTGCCTGTAATGTCCTTGGCTCTCCAAACAATTATCCCATTAAAATAAAACCAGAAATGAATTATTTGTTTGGGGGAAAAAGATTCAGTAAAATGTTATAAATGCTGGCAGTGGCATGTGTTCCGTACTTTAATGTTTCCAATCACTGCCTCTGAATTGTTTATAGGAATAAGGAAGCAAATCTTTAATTTATTAGCAATACCTACAGTATAATGCATTGGGTGTAGTCATAAGAATGCTTGTGTGGCTTAAAGCAGTCTTGAAGTGAGAAAGCATGAGAACTACTAGTAGAGAGAAGATCATGTACTGATTGCACAAAACATTAGGAACACCTTCCTAATATTTCCCCTACGAAAAGTCTCAATTCATCGGGGCATGGACTCTACAAGGCATCGAAAGCATTCTGCAGGGATGCTGGCTCATGTTGACTCCATTGATCCCCAATTGAATGAAGTTAGCTGGGATTTTGTGTGGTGGATCATTCTTGATACACACAGGAAACTATTGAGCGTAAAAAAAAAACAGCAGCGTTGCAGTTCTTGACACAATCAAACCGGTGCACCTGGCACCTACTACCATAACCCGTTCAAAAGCACTTAAATCTTTCGTCTTGCCCATTCACCCTCTGAATGGCACACATACACAATCCATGCCTCAACTGTGTCAAGGCTTAAAACTCCTTCTTTAACCTGTCTCCTCCCCTTCATCTACACTGATTAAAGTGGATTTAACAAGTGACATCAATAAGGGATCATAACTTTCGATTAACCTTGTCAGTCTATGTCATGGAAAGAGCAGGTGTTCCTAATGTTTTGTACAGTCAGTGTATATATCAGTCATACTCAGCAGGCGAACCACGGTCCGGATCTGGACCCAGAATGGGGTCAATTCAAAAACAGAAATCTACTATGTTGAGAGCTGCCATAGTAGAATGCACAATGTGCAATTTCGAAAGTTGGTAGTGCATAGGCAGTTTCCCTCTTATTATGTCATTCACTGACAGACGTTGGACTTAGAGAGCTATTTACACTGCTCAAAAAAATAAAGGGAACACTTAAACAACACAATGTAACTCCAAGTCAATCACACTTCTGTGAAATCAAACTGTCCACTTAGGAAGCAACACTGATTGACAATAAATTTCACATGCTGTTGTGCAAATGGAATAGACAAAAGGTGGAAATTATAGGCAATTAGCAAGACACCCCCAATAAAGGAGTGATTCTGCAGGTGGTGACCACAGACCACTTCTCAGTTCCTATGCTTCCTGGCTGATGTTTTGGTCACTTTTGAATGCTGGCGGTGCTCTCACTCTAGTGGTAGCATGAGACGGAGTCTACAACCCACACAAGTGGCTCAGGTAGTGCAGCTCATCCAGGATGGCACATCAATGCGAGCTGTGGCAAGAAGGTTTGCTGTGTCTGTCAGCGTAGTGTCCAGAGCATGGAGGCGCTACCAGGAGACAGGCCAGTACATCAGGAGACGTGGAGGAGGCCGTAGGAGGGCAACAACCCAGCAGCAGGACCGCTACCTCCGCCTTTGAGCAGGAGGAGCACTGCCAGAGCCCTGCAAAATGACCTCCAGCAGGCCACAAATGACTAATTTAGCTATCTAAAAAAAAAATTGCTGACATGGGCTAATTGAATGACTGACAGTGACTGACACCATGAAGAAAACTGCTGATACACAATCAAATTTCGAAATTGCTCCTTGTTTATTCTACTATTCTGTCAACAGTATGCTGAGACCCCCAGCAAGGGGGATTGATCCTGGGGCCTACAAAAGGGGGAGCCGCCAATAGCCCAACCCTGGTCTAGCTACTGTATTTTCTGTCTGCTGTCGCCATCTAGAGGTGAAAGTGATTAACATGTTTTCACTAGTGACTCATTACTTAGTAACTTATGACTCAGCAACATGTTTTAGGCTTGAGTCTGACCTGGAAAGTTGGCTATACTGACGAGGGTTGGTGCCACTGGTGGGTTTGACCATGCTGATTAGGGTATGGGTGGGGGAAACAGACAGATGACAGCAGTGCCGGGTGGGGTGTTAACATATCCACGCCAGATCTGCTTTCTGTTATGGAATCCAAAACAAACTCCATGTAAATGTGTGAGTGATTATCATCAAATGAATATGGGTGTTTCTCTGTCCTCTGGAATATCATCCAACTGTAGACAGAATTTCACACCCGTCTGGTCAATTAATACCCTATGTAATCACTAGTGTGGAAGACTACAAGTGTACATGTGTACCGAGACTAGTTAAATGTTTGATTGAATAGTTACAGGAGGCTTAGTTTGATGAGGAGCATTTATCTTCTGGAAAATTTAGGCACAGCTATATCATTCATTCAGCACTGCAGCATCCATCACACTCAGACACACCCACAAACTGACACAGTGAATGGAGATGGTAAATAGCTGTGTTAAAAACAACTTTGTTTTCATTGTGTAACTCTCTAACAAGTATGTTTAGGCAACTAACTACTGTTATCAACAGCCCCTAACACATACACCCCATGTGGGTATTGGGCACTTCTCATTCATACCAGCTGGGTAGCTTTAACCAGTTCAGCCTGACCGAAGAGGCCCTTATTGCCAAGCCTGGACCAAAGCCTGGAAAAATGTAATCTAATGTAGACTGGAATCTCATTCTTCATTGAATTCATATAACACCGAATAGCATAAATCATACCATGACTTGCTGATACTAAAACTTCCTTTACTCTCAACATATCTCCTCCAAAGTAATGGATGCTATGGTGTAGGATTACATAAGCATCGGTAGGACACTTATTCGTTGACGAAGAAGCCAGTCTGTTCCTGTTGGCTGAATAGTACACGTCAGCACTCAATTTTGTAGGTTACTTGTACGCTATACGGCATATATGCCACGTTCAAATACTAATGGTAATTACGAAATTCAGACATCTCCGACTTGCTAATAGGTTGTAGTTATACACGTGCCGCGTTTAACCAGTTAGAAAGTCGGATATTTTTGAGTTTTCTAGTTCCCGACTATCCCTTGAACGCGGCAATAGTTCTAAAACACCCTTACTTCCTGATAGCGGTTTACTGACACATGACACTCTGTTGGTAAGTCGACTCAACTACTGTAAATGAACTTCCTGAATGGAAACAAAGCTAATATGTCTGACAATACATTATTTCATTATCTTGTTACTTTTCTCAGGTGATACCACCGAACGCTAAACTTCTAAACTGCAATAGCAACAGATTATATCAACCGAACTGACAGATATTTGTGGCAGCAAAAGGAGTCATCATCAATACACTTAATTTTTTTCGCGTGCCAGTTTGTAACGTTCTGCGGAAACCGCTGTCTCTGGGCTCTGGGTTCCATCGAAAGTTACAATGTTGCAACTGCAAGTAAGATGAAACACACGATGTGGACGCTTTCAATAGTCAGGTGATTCAAGTCATTGTTATTGTATTCAAAGTTTGCCTTTACCGTTTCGAAAATGAGGTTACGATTCTTTAAAAAGAACCTGCTCATTCTCATGGGTGTTTCTTTAATTATTGCCACTGTCATGATCATAACACGTGTATTAATTTATGATGAAGTCACAGGTGTTGTTGCTCAGGAAAACATGTTGTCTGATGACATGGCGAAGTTTCAGTATGGTTCTGTTCCTGAATTGATGAAGTCGGTTTACAATGCCAATTATCACCAATACGTTCAGAATGTGGACACGTATCCTGGGGAGCCTAAACTGGTCCTGGTTGTTCAGGTTCACAACAGACCAGACTACCTCAAAATACTCATTAAGTCATTGGAAAATGCAGCTGAGGTCCACAACTTTTTGCTGATTTTCAGCCATGACTATTTTTCAGAGGAAAACAATGACATAGTGCAAGGGATAACTTTCTGCAAGGTTTTACAAATATACTTCCCCTACAGCACACAGCTCTATCCTAGTGAGTTTCCTGGGCAGGATCCACGGGACTGTCCACGAGACATATCCAAGGACGATGCTTTAAAAACAGGATGCCTCAACGCTGAGCATCCAGATTCGTATGGCCACTATAGGGAAGCCTCCATCACACAGACCAAACACCACTGGTGGTGGAAACTTCACTTTTTGTGGGAGCGAGTGCAGGTTCTTCATGGTTACAGTGGCTTTGCAGTTTTCCTCGAGGAGGACAACTACATCTTGCCCGACCTCTACCACCTTTACAAAGAGATGGTTGGATACAGGAAGATCAGCTGCCCTGACTGTGACATGCTGGCGCTAGGCAACCACAACAGCCTGGCAGAGTTTGATAAGCTCAGCAACAAGGTGCAGACTGCCGGGTGGATGTCTACTAAGCACAACATTGGCATGGGCATCTCCAGAGAGGTGTATTACAAACTGATGGGTTGCAATGATGACTTCTGCACCTATGATGACTACAACTGGGACTGGACCCTCCAGCACCTGTCAGGTACTTGCATCTCCAAGCCACTCAAAGTGCTGGTGGCCCAGGGATCCAGGGTTCTCCATACTGGGAACTGTGGGCTGCACCAGAACAAGGAGGCCTGTCGCCCTGAGCTGGCCCTACAGAAAGCACAGGAGTCTCTTAAGCTTGCCAAAGTCTCCCTCTTCCCTCAGTCCCTGGCCCTAACAAACGCAGAGTCAATGGAGCACAAGGCTCACATGAAAAACGGCGGATGGGGTGATATCCGTGACCATGTTCTTTGTAATAACTATGCTAAACGTCTATGAACTAAGGGCTTCTCACTTTCATCTTTTTGATGTACTGAGGGTTGAGGAATTAAGTGCCATTCATACATTGAGTTCCAAAGACCGCAGTGTGTTTTACTTGTGGTTTTAATGAGGTCTTCCAAGGGTTAGTGAAACTTTGATTTGGAATGTTTTGGTGTGTATGCAGCAGTGTGATTTATAGCTTGGTTGTTATTACCAAAAGTACCATGATTGCCAAATATATTTCTTTCTTTTTTTAAACAGATTATGCAAGCCTATTCTTATGGACTGTAACATCATTTGCTTTATATTTTCTAAAAATGAAGACCACATTTTTGTTGAAGTAAACTGACTGTGTTAGACTTCATGAAAACAACATAATGTTTCAACGCCAGCAGCTAATTATTATGGTACACATAAATGACTTCATATTGAAAACTAAACTAAATCAGTGATACATCCTTGGTTTCGACTACATGTTAGATCATTGCCATTTGTACACATCCTTCAGAACAATTAAGAGAGTTGAGCCATTTTCCCATTTAATGTGACGCTTGTCCAACTTCAGGATCTCTTACCCATTCACACAAAATCTAGAATATAATATTTTTCCTTCAATTTATGTGGTGCATACGGTACAAATAGAAAAATAACAGCAACAGTCATTGTTCGGTATGTAATGAACAAACCTATAGGTTATTGTACAATAAAGTGACAATCTTGAAATTACTTAGTTTTATATATTTGTCAATAAACCAATGTTCACTTTGTATCTAACAATTGGTTTTACTAGTGAAATACTTACTGTACATAGCTTACAGTATGTCATTTGTTTGACATGTGTGGGTACAATAAAACATGTTTTACATGGGAACAACAGGAATTTACTGATATTGGTGTGTGTTTTTTATTTTATTGTGATGGTTATGATTTCTTATCATTATGACCTTACAATGACGACCGACCTATTCTTGCTAGAGCAAAAGAGTGATGGGTCCACACTCAAAAAAACTTACTTAATAAAAAATTTAAAATATATATACAGTGGGGAGAACAAGTATTTGATACACTGCCGATTTTGCAGGTTTTCCTACTTACAAAGCATGTAGAGGTCTGTAACTTATCATAGGTACACTTCAACTGTGAGAGACGGAATCTAAAACAAAAATCCAGAAAATCACATTGTATGATTTTTAAGTAATTAATTTCTCTCACAGTTGAAGTGTACCTATGATAAAAAATTACAAACCTCTACATGCTTTGTAAGTAGGAAAACCTGCAAAATCGGCAGTGTATCAAATACTTGTTCTCCCCACTGTATGTGTTTGAACCAACCAAACATCTGGCAGAGCGCAATCCCCTTTTGATTACAATGGCTTACGAAAGTATTCACCCACCTTGGCATTTTTCCTATGTTGTTGCCTTACAAACTGGAATTAAAATAAGATTTTTTGGGGGGGGTTTGTACCATTTGATTGACACAACATGCCTACCACTTTAAAGATGCAAAATATATATTTTTGTGAAACAAACAAGAAATAAGACAAAAAAAACAGAACTTGAGCGTGCATAACTATTCACCCCCCAAAGGCAATACATTGTAGAGCCACCTTCTGCAACAATTACAGCTGCAAGTCTCTTGGGGTATGTCTCTATAAGCTTGGTAAATCTAGCCACTGGGATTTTTGCCTATTTTTCAAGGCAAAACTTCTCCAGCTCCTTCAAGTTGGATGGGTTCCGCTGGTGTACAGAGATCTTTAAGTCATACCACAGATTCTCAATTGGATTGAGGTCTGGGCTTTGACTAGGCCATTCCAATACATTTAAATGTTTCCCCTTAAACCACTCGAGTGTTGCTTTAGCAGTATGCTGGAAGGTGGACCTCTGTCCCTGTCTCAAATCTCTGGAGGACTGAAACAGGTTCCCCTCAATAATTTCCCTGTATTCCTTCAATTCTGACCAGTTTCCCAGTCCCTGCCGATGGAAAAACATCCCCACAGCATGATGCTGCCACCACCATGGTGGTGTTCTCGAGATGAGAACGCCACCACCATGGTGGTGTTCTCGAGATGAGAGGTGTTGGGTTTGCACCAGACATAGCGTTTTCCTTGATGGCCAAAAAGCAACATTTTAGTCTCATCTGACCAGAGTACCTTCTTCCATATGTTTGGGGAGTCTCCCACATGCCTTTTGGGGAACACCACATTTTTTTCTTTAAGCAATGGCTTTTTTTTGGTCACTCTTCCGTAAAGCCAAGCTCTGTGGAGTGTACGGCTTAAAGTGGTCCTATGTACAGATACTCCAATCTCTGCTGTGGAGCTTTGCAGCTCCTTCAAGGTTATCTTTGGTCTCTTTGTTACCTCTGGTTAATGCCCTCCTTGCTTTGTCAGTGAGTTTTGGTGGGCGGCCCTCTCTTGCAGGTTTGTTGTGGTGCTATATTCTTTCTATTTTTTAATAATAGATTTAATGGTGCTCCGTGGGATGTTCAAAGTTTAGGATATTTTTTTATAACCCAACCCTGATCTGTACTTCTCCACAACTTTGTCCCTGACCTGTATTGGGAGCTCCTTGGTCTTCATGGTGCCGCTTGCTTGGTGGTGTTGCAGACTCTGGGGCCTTTCAGAACAGGTGTATATATACTGAGATCATGTGACAGATCATGTGACACTTAGATTGGACACAGGTAGACTTTATTTAACTAATTATGTGACTTCTGAAGGTAATTGGTTGCACCAGATCTTATTTAGGGGCTTCATAGCAAAGGGGGTGAATACATATGCATGCACCACTTTTCTTTTTCTTTTCTTTTTTTGAAACAAGTAATTTTTTACATTTCACTTCACCAATTTAGACTATTTTTTTTGTGTATGTCCATTACATGAAATCCAAATTAAAATCAATTTAAATGACAGTTTGTAATGCAACAAAATAGGGAAAACACCAAGGGAGATGAATACATTTGCATGGCACTGTAGCTATTTTAAGTTTGAGCAAATATTTCCATGGGCTTCCATGATCTTCCTCTATTGGCAAACATTATTTTCACATAATTTGCCTAAAAGGGAAATATTTGTATTTCTCTCTCCTATGCCTGTGAATATGACAATGTACCTGTGTTTTTGAAAATCAGATGACATCATTGGATCTGTGGTTAAAAAGAGGTGAAAATTTAACCTGCGGTGCTCTGATGAGTTTCCCTTCAGTGGTGGAAATTTACCACGGATGCAGTTACTTTTTTTCTTATTTTTTTAATCAGTGCCTTGTAGAGATGCCCCTTTCTGCTTCTTATATCATGTGTAGTTATATCATGCAATATATTATATGAATGCTGAATGCAAATTAATGCTAAATGTCATGAATGGTTGCGCCCCCACTTTTTTATTATAAAGCACAATTTCTCTGAGATTTTTCATTTTACCACGGTTTCTTGTTGGGTGGCTGATCCACATTCCTTTTGGGAAATTGCTTTATGAAATTATGTTCAGACAACAAGCTTGTAGGCTACTATAGTTCTGTTATAGGTATTATAGCTGTCTATTTGCTTTCTCATCTCATCATTTAATGTTTAACAATATGGGGAAATAAAAGATGGCATTGTCAATCAGTGATACCATTCTTCAGAACCCATGGTTTGTAAATGGCTTGGTTTGAATAACATGTCTAGATGTGAGCAAATTACTTTATGCCCAAAACGCTTCCATATTTGGTACAGTCTATACTTTTGACTGGTTTATGATCAATTTTAACATTTTAACTTCGATTGATTAACATTACAGCTAGAGCAGAAAAACGGATCCTAGACCTGTCGTAAGAAGCAACGTTGGTCACATGACTCAATACGCTCTTTCCACTGGTCAAGAACCATTCTGTGCCTTTATTTCCGGAAGTGTATCTTCAGATTGTCAGAGTTCCCAGATCCAAGGTTCGTAAACATCACTTTCACAATATTGTACAAACTAGCTTAATGATTCATCATGAAAAATATCTGCATTTTGTGGTTTTAGATTTTCGATATTTTTAGTCCATTAGGCAAATGGCAAGCTAGACGCCAATTTGTTTACATAAGCTAGCTAGCTAGCTAACGTTGGTTGGAGTTGCTGTTGTCACATTTGTATAGATGTTACGTAACAAGCCACTTATTAATATTCATGTCTATTTATTTTTGGTAACATTATCTAGTAACATTATACGAACAATGTGGTGTGTAATGTGTTTACAATAGCTACGTCGTCTTGCAATATGCTAACCCGACTAGCCTATATGGAAACTAACGTTAGCTAGCTACCTACGCTTAGCTATTGTAGCTAGCTAACTATTTGTGTGTCATCAAGGCACAGCCAGCAGTTATGATACGTTTACTGTCGTAGCATAAGTATTTTATTTGTAGCTAATCAGGCCGTTATATGTCCAATTTATTTATGTATTAAATTGTTAATTAATGTCCCTGTGCCTAATCTAGCAGACATCCAGCTTTTACCATCCAAGCCACAGAATGACTCATTGGTTCCACCGAAACCCATTGAAAGCAACTGCACCTGTCTCCTTCAACTTCTATGGAGTTGCTGGAAGCCCATCAGCAAACAAGATATGCAAGTATGTAGACTTGGCAATTGATATCCATTCTTAGTATGGCAATTGAAAACAAGTTTGCTTACATGTATATATTCCTCATCAGTGACTTGAGAACAACAAGAGCAAGACTCTTGGAGATGTTCACAGATACCACCTGCAATCCTGAAATCATGAAAAATGGCACTGATGCTTATTTCTCCCTCTTACAAGGTGAATTTGCTGTTTTGTTTGTGCATTTTTCTCCTCTCTTTAGCTGGGCTCACTGTTTTGTAGTGTTTTTGTGTGGTCTTTTAGCTACACTCAGCTCATCATGCTTAACTATTTTCCTCTCGTTGTTATTAACAATTAGTTGGCGGTCTTTTGATTGACATGACACAGGATTCATTGCACCTCTGGATGGCACCACACAAGAGAACAAGCTTCGGTTCATGCAGAACTTCAAGTGGACTGACACTTTGCAAGGAAACACCCCAAGGTAAAGGCTTCTAGCCCATAGGTGGTTTTACAGAGGTGGTTGGTTACCTCCATCTGCCACAGTCAGGTCTCCAGTCAACACATACATTTTAGTTACAATAGGCTTGTCTTGTTTTTTTTGCATTTCCTGCTGATCCTGTTTTATAAATGTGACGAGTGGCTCGATTCGGTCTTATGAAGCAAAATGTGAAATGTTTTTTACATTGGTTTAAAAGTAAAGACTCAGGGCTAGACAATGGTATATCAAACTCCACAGTTGAGTAACAATGGGAAAGTAATTATGCTTTGAAAGTTGGCTCTTGAATGGTATGGTACACCTACTTGTTAGCAATTTATGTCATTCTTCAATAACACAAACTCCAAGCAAATCAGAGGGAGGAAAATAGGTTTATTCAAAGAGGACAAATCATACGGGGAGGTAGATGGTCATTCTCCCCTGTCCTCACTGGTTCTCTCCAGTGATTCTCTTTCCAGAACAAAGGGACACCATGTAGTTTTATAACCCAGCCCTAGCCTGTGGTTGACCAACTAGAATTCCTTCCATTAAAACTAGCCAATGGCCAAATAACAAGTATCCTATTTCAGAAGATGTCTCTTGATCAATAATTCCCTATTACAGAAAAAACACTATTTCCCTTAATCGTTATTACTCTATTGACTTCTCGTCCTTTTGACCTCTCGTCCTCTCTCTCTGCATTCTGTATTTATCTTTGACATATTCTTACATACTGGAGAGCTCTTGTCTACACCCATTCAGCATATTTCACACCTTAAGTTAGCCAGTTAAAATAATGATCATATAGGTGACAGCGTCTTAACTTTAGCTAATTCGTATTAATTATTACAGGAAAATAAACTCACAAGATCATTATTTACAAGTCAATGGTTAGAATTTTAGAACGTTATATCCTCCTTTGTCTTTGGTGCAGGTCGTGTTGTTTTTCAAATTAAGGTCTCTGGTAAACACACACTATATCAAATAAAATCAGTGTATTTGTCACATGCATAGGATACAGAAGGTGTACACGGTACAGTGGAATGGTTACTTGCATAGTGGAGTCTTTTGTTTAGACATCTAGCTAGCCTAACAATGAGCCATATCAAATTGATTTTATTGGTCACATACACATGGTTAGCAGATGTTAATGCGAGTGTAGCGAAATGCTCGTGCTTCTAGTTCCGACCGTGCAGTAATAGATTTCCTGGGGTAACAGTGTAAGAAATAATACATTAAAAAAAAAAATAATACTTCATAGTTTCCTAAGAACGCAAAGCGAAGCGGCCATCTCTGTCGGCGCCAGATGTACTTGAACCATAATCCCAACTCATAATGTTAATACCCTGCATGGATCTGCTGGTAGCTAAACTAACCAACTAGGTTCAATGTTAGCTAGCTAGCTAACATTAGGCTATGACTAGCAAGGAAAATGGCTCTGAGATACAACTAATATTAATACACAGCCAGCTAGATTATCTTAACCATATACATGGATGAATGCTTCTCCCTCTCTGTCATTGATGCCATGGTTGCCCTTATTTTGGAGATGTAATCTGGAGACAACTGTTTTATACAACAGCCTTCTGTGTTCTCTTTTCGACTCCCTCCGCATTTTTGCAATCAAACGGCAGAATTCTCCATCTCCTTAGTTATCATACTCTGCTTCCACCGGACATTCCACTGATTTCAAAACTTGGTCCTCCAGGAAGTGGAGAGCATTAGCTAGCAACACTTTCACAGTTTTGCGTGATGTCTTTCGAAAAAGCTATGTTAGAAAGGATTACCTACACATACCAAGCAGCTCATGTTATAGACAGAAACGTGGTACATGTCAGCATGTCCAGCCCAGCCATTATCTCAGCCAATCATGTCTAGCGGGAAGATTCCTGTTTTTTTCCCCCGTGGCTAAACCAACTAGGCTTGTAATTTAACAATTGTATTCATATTTACAGATGGCATACAAGTTTGTTATTAAGACACATAAAAGTTCACATGTTCCAGAAGGCATTTCTGTCAAACACATTTTGATAGAAAATGTATGTTTACATTCAAATGCCTCTCCTGTGAAGTGACGCGCGACATACGCCTTGTTTCCTGAAACAAGTCACACGTGTTATTACATCATTACTCAGGTTCAACATTTGCATAGTTCTCTCACTGCAAACAGATGTCTCCTTTCATTATGGAAATACAGTCTCTCTCCAATATTATTATTGTTATTAACATCCTGTCCCATTGCCTCTTTACAGTGCCCAACAAGATGCTATTTTTGACCTGATCTCCATGGCCTACAATGTTGCAATTTGGCACACCAAGTTTGCCTCAAGACTTGCAGGAAAGGAAAAGTAAGTGTTTATTTTCTGCATTTCTAATTTACTATCTTACAATGCATCTGATTATGCAAATTAGGTCATTTATGACTTTGATGTCAATTCACACTCATTCTATTTACATATCAATATTGTAAAGGGTACACATTGACATTGTACATTTCTTCCCTTTTCAGTGTAACAGAGGTAGATGCAAAAGATGTCCACAGGAGCCTGAAATTTGCTGCTGGGATTTTCAAACACCTCAAGGTGATATTATTATTATAATAATACTATTATTATAATAATACATTTTATTTTAAGCACTATTCAAGACACCCAAAGTCACTTTACATAGAGATAATCAGCAAGTTAAAAAGTACACTCTGATAAACCTAACAAATATGGTTCCTATATTACCCACTTTACATTAACCTCAACACATGGTGAATAAATTACAGTATCATCAACTTGGACACAGGTCACTGGTTGTTGGTGCATGGTTGTGTTTAGCAGCAGACTCATTCTCCTCTCTGGTCTCTCCTCTGTAGGAGGTCCACATCCCCCGCCTCATCAGCCCAGCAGAGAAGGGCCGGGACCTGGAACCCAGAGTCATCGACACCTACATTGTCCAGTGCCAAGCAGAGGCACAGGAAGGTAGCTACACTGGACCCAGTCAACTGTTCTGCATTATGCTTAGGGTCAGGAGCTGACAATGTGACTTGGCCAGGAAAACTTCTGGGGCCTTAGGGCAAACTCATGTTCCCATGTATTAGTCAAATAAAATTTTATTTGTCACATACACATGGTTAGCAGATGTTAATGCGAGTGTAGCGAAATGCTTGTGCTTCTAGTTCTGACCATGCAGTAATATCTAACAAGTAATCTAACCTAACAATTAGTGTGTATGTGAGAGAGGGAGAATAGCCTACTTATGAAAGTGTTTGCAATGAATATGATATTAGCAATTATTAACACATTTATTTTCTGTTTGCAGTGACGATTGCCAGAGCGATTGAGCTCAAGCATAACGCCACTCTCATTGCAGCCTTGGCCTTCGAGACTGCAAACTTCTACCAGAAAGCTGGTAAGTATTTAGGTCTGTCCTGTCACTTCATTACAAAAATGCAACACAGTCAAGATCTTAAATTGTGTTGGAATGTCTGGATCTAACCATTGTTGGTCCTCCTGATCACTCAAATGAATGTTATCCCCTCTGTTTTCCCAGACGGCACACTGAACACCCTGGAGCCAGAGTGCAGCAGTAAGTGGAGGAAGTACCTCCAGCTGAAACAGCACTTCTACATGTCCTATGTAAGTCATTGTGCAGTTCTAGACCGTTGAGAAAGTCTTTGTTTTGTTTTTGACTGTTCTGTAAATTTCATCGTATCGAACTGGTAATTACAGTCTTGTCTCATCGCTGCAACTCCCGTACGGAAGAGGCGAAGGTAGAGAGCCGTGCGTCCTCCGAAACCCAACCAAGCTGCACTGCTTCTTGACACAATGCTCACTTAACCCGGAAGCCAGCCGCACCAATGTGTCGGAGGAAACACCATACACCTGGCGACTGTGTCAGCGTGCACTGCGCCCAGTCTGCCACAGGAGTCGCTAGTGCGCAATGGGACAAGGACATCCCTGCCGGCCAAACCCTCCCGAACCAGCACGACGTTAGGCCAATTGTGCGATGTCCATGGGTCTCCCGGTCCCGGTCTGCGACAGAGCCTGGACTCGAACCAGGAATCTCTAATGGCACAGCTAGCACTGCCTTAGATCACTGCGCCACTCGGGAGGCGAAATGTGTTTCTAATGATGCTTATGCCCTTCATTTGTCACTTTTTCAGGCATACTGCTACCACGGACAGACTCTCCTCTCTAGTGACAAGTGTGGGGAGTCAATAAGATCTCTCCAAGAGGCAGAAAAATGTTGGTATTTCTGTTCTAGAGATGATACATCATGTTTTGCCTTTTTGAAGCACTTAACAGGTGTCTCTTCATCTTAAGAAGTGTAAATATTTACAGGTCTTGTTTACTGTGTTTAGGCTACTCCAGAGCCGAGACTCTGTGCAAAGAGTACCGTCAGACCAAAGGGCCGGGTAGCACGGCCAAGCCCTCTGAGCAACTCTTCTTCACCAAGCTGGGTGGCTTGATCAAAAATACCCTGCAGAAGTGCGAGAGAGAAAACGGATTCATGTGAGACCAACACACACAGTGCGAGACACACACACCTCCCGAAGAATATTGATTTGTTTAGAGTAAATAACATTAAGCAATTGTAGCATTTATACACAAATGTTTCATTTCTCCAGATACTTCCACAAGGTCCCAGCCGAGGCGCCCCAGCTGGAGCTGAAGGCCAGCTATGGCCTTGCCGAGCCAATCTCCTTTGAGTTCCCAGCGCTCAGCGAGCAATGCACCCCTGAAGTCTACGCCACCTTTGACCTCACCAAGGGGGCCAAAGACGAGAAGGTAATGCTGCTCAGCCATTTGGTACTGAAACATAACTTGATTACTATAGTTTTTGTGCTTTGATTTTGTTTTGAAGGTATGTCTTCACATATTTTGTCTTGTTACTGATAATAATCATATAAAGACACTGATAGGGTTTTGTTTATTTGCTTGGCTGGGACAAAAGGTTTCACATTTTCCCCCCTCACTATTTTGATTGCAGGCCAAACCAAAACGGGAAGAAGAGGTTATTAAGCCAATGAAGGAACCAGATTTGAAGCCTCAGAAAGATACAGGCTGCGTCATCTCTTAAATAACAGGAAGACACTACTCCCATACTGTACACAGGCTTAAATTCCACCTAACAGAGATATGGAGTCCCATTTCCTTTCCATGAAAAGTCCTTGTTGTTTCTTTGAATTATGGTAAAAATGTTTTACATTATGCTGATATGCAGTGCTACCAAGCCAGACTATTCAGTCATTGAGTATAAAATGGCCTCTGAGAAAAGGTTATTGGTGATGGGGGGGATAACATAATAGATATGGGAGTAGAAATGTTAATCAACAAGGAACAGAAGAAAAGCATGGATTTATTCATGCATTGGCTTGTTTTATCTGTAGTGTTTTACGGTCAGTGATTTACGGTAGCATCTGTTGTACTTCATTTTATACGTAGCTGTTTTCACATTTTTTTGGGACCAAATATTAATGGGTCAGACTTACAGCTGAATTGTTCTCTCACTAGTGCTGTTGGGGATTTTGTTAAACGCCCCTGTCATATTGGATCTTTATTTGTTGCTCATTTAAGAAACTGACAAATCATATAGTAAGAACTTAACACTCCATGATGAATATCTAATCATTTGAGCAAATCGTATGTTTTCATTTATTTTCTTTTTCTGTCTCTGAGATTCTCTAATTGAATCAGTTTTCTTGTAACTGAAAGGACACTCCTGTACATACTATCATATTATTCCTACTCTCAAGACTCTCCATTGCTGGGTAGGGCCTGTATTTATTATAGTAACCATTGTGAAATATTCCCCTCTTTTTATTAGAGATTTGAGGACAAGGCAGGGGTTGTCTTGGGTCATATGAACCATAGCAAGGCCAACTGTTCAGCAGGAACATGGAACAACATCTGGGAAGCACTCAGGAGAGCGCAATGTGCTGAATGTTGCAGATAATAAATTTAATTTATAAAGCTGATATGAGCATGTCTGAACGTTCCATAACATTGTACCCTACGGATCTTCCTGTGATCTCAGAAAACTGTTTTAAATAACCCAGGCTAGTGGCCATGGTTGCTGTTAAGACCGATTGATGAGCGCAGGAACAATAGAATAATTGTTAATGAAATTCAAATATGTCAATCATAACCTGCTCAAACCATTTCAGTGAAGGTTTGTTGTACTTTGGCACATGGTTTTACACTATGTACGGAAATCTATCAAATTCATTTACTAATTTATATTTTATCTGTAAATGACTGATGTACTCCATATGTATGCATTACTGTAGCTTTCAGAGTACTGATTCGCCATCATTTCCTAACCGTTTTTTAGAACTAATGACAACTAGCCTCTATTGAGGTAGTACGATAGGGGGAGAAGTAACCACTAGTATAGTATACTAATTTGCCAATCAAGGAAGACAATTTGGCATTCTTTCTGTGTAACCTCAGAGCCCATTTGAATGGCATTACATTTCAAATCGTATTAGTCACACCGATGTCAGAACTCAGTGTAGATGTACTGTATCCAGCTCTAAATTAGAATGAAAATAACACAGACTATATATTATCTTTACAAGCCCTTTTTATTCTTGGAACAATGGATTTTCACATTCAAGGACCAATTGTATTTATTTTAATGAACACATGTCATTTGCTGTATCATAATGTATACACCAGTCTAACATTACTCTTCTTCGAATGGTGTCCTTTGTTGAAAATGTGTTTCAAATGGAAATAAAAACATCAAGAAACCTGAATTACTATTTTATGTTAAGTTCAAACACTACATTTCCTGGTGTGTGTTGTAGTTAGGGTTGCAGAATTTCAGGAACTTTCAAAATCCCTGGTTTTCCGGAAATCGCAGCCGTAGAAAGACATCACATCATCGGCCTCCCGGGTGGAGCAGTGGTCTAGGGCACTGCATCGCAGTGCTAGTTGCGCCACCAGAGTCTCTGGGTTCGCGCCCAGGCTCTGTCGCAGCCGGCCGCAACCGGGATGTCTGTGGGGCGACGCACAATTGGCATAGCGTCGTCCGGGTTAGGGAGGGTTTGGCCGGTAGGGATATCCTTGTCTTAGTATGTAAAATGTAATAAAATGTATGCACTCTACTGTAAGTCGCTCTGGATAAGAGCGTCTGTTAAATGACTAAAATGTAAATGTAAATCATTGTATGTCCCATTATGGTGTATGTGAGAGCATGGGCAGTGCCATTGAGGCCATCTCCATTTGAAGTAGTCAATTTTGTTCTACTTTTATGGGTTGGCAAACAAACTGCCACCTGTAGTGTTGCTTGAACAGGTATAAAGACAAGGTTGGTGATTTACTGCCACCTGCATTTATTGAATGTTTGCTCAAGAGTACAATTCATTGGCTGATCACTCCTCGTGTGATCCTTCCTTAAACCATAGGAAGTCCCACCCAGTTGACTACCTCAAAATTGTGAAAGTCCTCAATGGCTCTACCCATGCAAAAAATTGGCTTTTGGGCACTAGCATCCTCTTTCTATCTCTATGGTTAGTATCATTAGCCAGAGGAACAACAGTACTGCATATAGCAGTTAACAATAAAACTTGACATTTGAAAAAGCCCAACCCTCAGCCTTAGAAGGAACTGAAATGAGTAGCCTGTCATCCAAAGGCAGCGTCTGACTGGTGTACACAGTAATCATGACTCAAATGTGTGTTTCTGGTGTGTATTAGGTTTCAAAACTAATGAAGGACTTGGTATCTTGCTTTTTTCTTTTGGATTTTGTCTTGACTGACCATTCCAGTAGCATCAAAGTGGAGGAAATGTATTTACTCTGAGCTGAGAAAACACTTATACTCTACAGGCAGCAGCACAAGGAAAGGAAAACATTTTCTTCAGTGAAGAATGAGCGAAAGTTTCAAGGAAGTAAGTGCTGTTCATATGTATGCTAAAGGGTTTAACTGTCGGAGGGTTATAGGCTTTTCTTTATAATTACTTTTTCAGTATCTCTCAATTCAGAGCTACTTTTATGATTGCTACCTGTATGGATCATGCTAATAGTGCCTTAAAGCTAGAATCTGCAGTTGCTACATTCATTTTTGGATTTATAGATGTATGATATATACTCATTGAATATAACGTATACATGCCTCATGACCTTAGTTGAACTGTCGTACACTATCAGAATCAAAAATGTAAGCTTGTTAATGTAAACAAACACTGTATAGCCTCAAAACATGGTTAAAACTATCATATCGATATTATGGGTGCATCCATAGCGCTATGTATTTGAGTGGTTGCATTTTTCTATTCCCTTTCCTCAGCTTTTTACCAAAACCGATGTGGGGTATCCACTTTACTATTGTTTCAACTGCAGATTCTAGCTTTAAAACTATTCCTTGACTAATAGATGGTGCCATTGGAAATTGCTAACCATAAGCTAATGTAGTACGCACACAGACACCATTATCAAGCACAACCACAGACCTTATATGAATTGTTTATGCAGAACTGGGGTATTTGAGAAGATATGGAGTAATTCAGTGTGTGTCTCAGGGCCCTGACATTCAGGGGACACAGTTCAGGGGTCCCTCTCTGTCCCAGCAGAGGAGGGTCATCCATTTCTCCAGCGGTGAGACTCTGGAGGAAGATAATAGTGAGGAAGAGGAGGATACATCACATGAGCAGGTGTTTAGGGAGCCTGAAGACATGGTATGGAAGTATTCAAACAGATAAGATTTAGATTCTTAGTAGAAATACTTTTTTGTCCATTAGTAGTCAAAATGTAGCACTAACCTGTGTGTTTTAGCTTAAACTCCCGTGGAAAGCATATACTTGGTCTCTGGGCAGGAAGTCATTGCGCAGTAAGTTGCATTCCATTCCAGTGTGCTCTTGAAACATTCAAATTCAGCAAGGCAGTGTACTCCATATAATTCAGTCATTGTATAGAAATAATGCTTTACCACTGTATGTCCATTAAATACATTTTTGAAAAGGTCTTACATAAAGTATTTTTGTCTTTAGCTTGTGATTTTCTTGGGGAAAAACTGGCTGGTCTACTTGGCCTTAACACTGCCAAATACCAGTATGCTGTAGACGAATATCAACGCTCCATTAAGGTAAGGTAGTTGTACACATAACACATCACATAGTCTTTCTTGACCACATAGGGCCAGGCATGAGTTTTTCCTGACAATGTGAGCTGACCAGGTACAACCTGGTGATAGGCATTAGGCCCCACAGTTGTTCCTGTTCTGGTCAAGTGGTCAGGAAAAGCTCCTAGACCTGCATATAAAGCCTGCACTACATATTCAGAAATGTAGGCCACATATGAATGTTTCCATTCATCAGTCTGATGTCTGAGTTTCTAAACCTAATTGAAACATTGATAACCCAACGGTTTGATCACTTCTAGACCACAGCCAGTGAAGAAACTGAATGCTCTTATGAGGAAGGCACAGAGAGAATTCACCTTTCTTCAAGGATGAGCAGTGAATATGGGGCCACAAGCTTCTACAGACTCCCTGATGGTTCTCAAGCCTCCCAAAACATTGAGCACAGAACTACAGGATCCCACAACAAGGGCTATCAAAATGATAATGAGCACTGAGAAAGAACTAGCTATTATGAATTTAACATATTAACATGTGTTAAGAAAGCTAATATTAATGTTGATGTGTGTATTTTTTGCTGTTCCTCTCGCTATGGTTTCTACCAAACCAGGGTTCAAATACATGCATATTTGATATTTAAAATACTTGTTTCTGTGTATTTGAGTATTGCCCAAAACCAGTACCTTTATACTCCTGAGACCCAGGAATACCTTTTTGTCCTCTCTAGTGGACATCAGTTCTTGGTCCATATCACTGAGGCCATACAAGCCGTTGTATTGAGTCCTGCTGCCGTCAAAATTAGGCAATTTTATGGAAAATTTTAAGAGTGTGTAATTATTAATTATTTTTGTGAGTTTGATATTCAAATTGTTTCTAGAAAGTGAATATCTCAGGAATAGTTAAGTGAGTTGTCAGGACTGTGTAATAATTGTTTCACATTAAATAAGGGCTAAATAAGAGCTTATCAAGAAATGTCCTCTGTAATGGACCACCCGGATGCCGCAACTATGTTTTCACCTACTGTACCCATTGACTGCAATGTCCATTTTTTTCATATTTACGTCCTAATGACCACTACAGGGAACAATTTTGCACTTACAATAAAAGATAAATAACAATATTATTTTCTTGGTAACATGTTTTTTTTCTCACCCTAAACATATGTTATGTAAAATATATATGTATTGGTCAAGAATATGAATGCAACATGTAAAGTGTTGGTCCCATGTTTCACAAGCTGAAATAAAATTTCCCAGACATTTTCCATTTGCACAAAAAGCTTATTTCTCTCAAATTTTGTGCACAAATTTGTTTACATCCCTGTTAGTGAGCATTTAGCCTAGTGGTTAGAGCCTAGTGGTTAGAGATTTGGGCCAGTAACCTAAAGGTTGCTAAATTGAATCCCTGTGTTGACGAGGTAAAGATCTGTCGTTCTACCCCTGAACAAGGCAGTTAACCCATTTTTCCTAGGCTGTCATTGTAAATAAGAATTTGTTCTTAACTGACTTGCCTAGTTAAAAAAAAAAAAAGTCTCCTTTGCCAATATAATCCATCCACCTGACAGGTATGGCATATCAAGAAGCTGATTAAACAGCATGATCATTACACAGTTGCACCTTGTGCTGGGGATAATAAAAGGCCACTCTAAAATGTGCAGTTGTGTCACACAACACAATGCCACAGATTTCTCAAGTTGAGGGAGTGTGCAATTGGCATGCTGACTGCAGGAATGTCCACCAGAGTTGTTGCCAGATAATTGAATGTTAATTTTTCTACCATTAGTCGCCTCCAACGTCGTTTTAATTTGGCAGTATGTCCAACCGGCCTCACAACTGGAGACCACGTGTAACCACACCAGCCTAGGGCCTCCACATCTGGCTTCTTCACCTGCGGGATCGTCCGAGACCAGCCACCTGATGGAACTGGGTTTGCACAACTGAAGAATTGTCTGCACAAACTGTCAGAAACCATCTCAGGTTAGTTCATCTGGGTCGTCCTCACCAGGGTCTTGACCTGACTGCAGTTCAGCGTCGCAATCGACTTCTGCGGGCAAATGCTCACCTTCGATGGCTACTGGCACGCTAGAGAAGTGTGCTCTTCACGGATCAATCCCGACTTCAACTGTACCGGGCAGATGGCAGACAGCTTGTATTTAAATTGTATTTATTTATTTAACCTTTATTTAACTAGGCAAGTCAGTTAAGAACAAATTCTTATTTACAATGACGGCCTACCAAAAGGCCTCCTGCGGGGATGGGGGTTGGGATTAAAAATAAATTAAATAAAAATATAGGACAAAACACACATCACAACAAGAGAGACAACACCACATAAAGAGAGACCTAAGACAACAACATAGCATGGCAGCATTACATGACAACACAGCATGGTCGCAACCCAACATGACGACAACCATGTATGGCGCTGTGTGGGCGAACGGTTTGCTGATGTCAACATTGTGAACAGAGTGCCCCATGGTGGCGGTGGGGTTATGGTATAGGCAGGCATAAGCTACGGACAATGAACACATTTGCATTTTATCGATGGCAATTTGAATGCACAGAGATACCGTGACGAGATTCTGAGGCCCATTGTCGTGCCATTCATCTGCCGCCATCAACTCATGTTTCAGCATGATAATGCACGGCCCTATGTCGCAAGGACCTGCACACAATTCCTGGAAGCTAAAAATTTCCCAGTTCTTCCATGGCCTGCATACTCACCAGACATGTCACCCATTGAGCATTTTTGGGATGTTCTGAGATCAAAGTGTATGACAGCGTGTTCCAGGTGTCGCCAATATCCAGCAAGTTCACACAGCCATTGAAGTGGGACAACATTCCACAGGCCACAATCAACAGCCTGATCAACTCTATGTGAAAGAGATGTGTTACGCTGCATGAGGCAAATGGTGGTCACACCAGGTACTGACTGGTTTTCTGATCCACGTCCCTACCTTTAAAAAAAAGGTTTCTGTGACCAACAGATGCATATCTGTATTCCCAGTCATGTTAAATCCATAGATTAGGGCCTAATGAATTTATTTAAATTTACTGATTTCCTTATATGACCTATAACCCAGTAACATCGTTGAAATTGTTGCATGTTGTGTTTATATTTTTGTTCAGTGTATATATATATATATAATATATCCCTTATTTTTTCTCCCAGCTGTCAGAAGGTTATTTTAGTATTTGAATGGTTGTTTGACAAAACAAACAAATAGTCTTCCAAATTGTATTTGAAAGTACTGTATTTTCAAATACTTATTTCAAATACCTGGGTTAAATTCATGGGAGTCAGAATTGGATCATTTTCAAATACTTTCCAAAATTAAACTACTTGTTTTTTCAAATAAAAGTTATATGAATAATTGTTTTGAAATGTATTGAAAAGTAATTTAAATACTTGAAATAGGTTGGTTTCTACTCTATTGCACTTTATCTGCCCATATTAATAAAATGCTGTATTTGGAAAAAAAGGACATTTTCCATGCATCCATTCAAATTGATTGCATTTCTTACAAAATGCGTTTGTACAGTATGCGAACAAATGTCAGACATGTTTTTTAGAGCAGCATAGCTAGTTGCTAGATATGACTAAATTCAGGACAGGGCCAAAAATATTCGACGAGGATGGGATTCGAACCCACGCGTGCAGAGCACAATGGATTAGCAGTCCATCGCCTTAACCACTCGGCCACCTCGTCGTTCTACCCAATGCTAAACAGTTAGCTTTATCAAACCAAGCTACATATATTGCCCCGTTACATGTTTTCACTAAATATAACGTTGCATTTCAGGATAGTTCTGATTTGTATAAATAAAATGTATACATTTTAGCTAGCTACATCTGTCTTAATCATTCCATTGTGGTAGATAGCTAACGTTAGCCAGCTATAATTTTTAAACTGGACCTATCAGCGTAAGAAAACACTTGAAACGCAGGCGCATTCTGAATTCAACAACTATCCAGTAGCAGCAGCGAATGCTTTGAAAGCCAATATGCAAATGATTGAGAGAGTAATTTAGGCTGCTCCGGATTATCGTGAGTTGTATAACATAATTTTAAACTCGTACAAGGACTCACAGAGAAAGGCAAGGGCATGGAGTTCTGTAAAATATGCAAGTGGAAATGCCTGGTAAGGACAGCTTGCTGATAGCAAAATAGCCTTAGCTAGGTAACTCGTAAGGGTGAGGACTAGATGGTATACAACTACGAAGATAATGTACTTTTCGTAGCAGGTTAGGATAATTAGGTTAAGGGTAGGACAATTGTTAGGTTTAGGGATAATTAAAATGCAGAAATTCTCCCGAAACGACATTTTCTTTTTAACATTTAGACGCTATTTGCATCACTTCCGTCCGTAGCAGTATAGCATCTAGCCACAACCGCAAGTAAACTACCCAACTTGCTAACTACTTGCTTGAACTGTGTTGTTGACCACATACACAACTTTCTCTCACCTATTAGTTAGCTAGCTGCATACATAGCCAGCTACATACCTGCCAATTATTATTTCCCTAATCAAACAACAATGTGATCCCTGCAATAAGGTAAATTATAAATAAACATATTGTAATGAAACAGCAGGGAGCAGGTCTCGAACACTCGACCTTCTAGCCCGAGGTCCGGCGCGCTATCGATTGTTCCGCAAAAGCATGCTCATGCGGCAGAATCGATTTCCGCGCTTATAAACCCAGGGTCGTTGCACTACTCCCTCCTTTCAAAGAGCGCGTCCTCGCGCTAGATTGCGACTCTAAATCTTACAGGAACGCGCTCACCGGCCAAGCACACGCGCAGTCGTGGATACAAGGTCCGATCACTTCGACCTTCTAGCCCGAGGTCCGGCGCGCTATTGACTGTGCCGCAAAAGCATGCTCGTGCGGCAGAGTCGATTTCCGCGCGTATAAACCCAGGGTCGTTACAATATGTTTACATAAGATTCAAGAAATGGCATGGTGTGTATTTCCCTCAACCTTTGATAGCTCAGATTGAGATTGCTCTATTTGTGTAAGATGCAGGTGTCCTTACCTGTCTCCCCTCTTCTTTTTGTCTGACGAGTCATTTGGTGTGTTCAGTTGATGACTGTCAGAAGAAATGGAAGAACCTGAGGGACACATTCGTCAGACTCAAGCGGGCTGAAGAGCAGAGGAAAGCCTCTGGGGAGCCGGATAGTCACAAGAAGAACTGGATGCACAGCAGGAGAATGTCCTTCCTCACCGCCTTCATCCAGGCCAAGAGCTGACATGAGACACCACACTTTACTTGGAGGATAGGGGAGAGGATGATAAGGAAATGGAGAGGAACGGGGAAAGTGCCACAGAAGGCGTGGATGATAAATCAGCCTTCATTATCCATGAGATCAAGGGGGACTAGGAAGACGATGAGGACGCTCCCTCTCCTGACACTGTATCGGGATCCAATGGGCCCAGCCAGAAGAGGAGGTGGCAGATGGATGGGATGGATGGAATGGAGGACATAGAGGACGAGATGTTCTTCTTTAGTTTGCTCCCGTATTTTAGGAAGCTCCCCCATGGAAAGAAGAGTGCTCTAAAACTGAAAATACACCAACTTTTACATGAAGCAGCATTCCAATAACCCACTGCCCTGCCACGCCCCCTCCTTTCCTCCTTGTTTTGTAAAGCATAAGCCTACATTTTGTCATGTTACCAACTATTGTTCTATACTCAGTTTGATACTATGCCTGTTGTTTATGGAAGGTCAATTGTTAACAAATAAATACTTAATATATTTGAGGGCCTGAATTGATTGCTGTGTCTGCAAGCAATTCTCCCAAATGCTCCGAATAATGAAACACTACACCCTTCCCTCTGGGCAGATGTGGAAACCATTGGCAATGGTGATGCTACCAGTTAAGCAAGGTTAACCATTAATGTAAATCATTGGCAAATCCGGGGAGGGAAGATCTCACTAGCCAGCTTTGACTCTGTTTTGCATGCTTTTTTAGAAGAATCACCAACACAAGTCAGTATTTGTTTTTAACACATAAGCAGAGCGGGGTAGTTTTCAATACTTACCAGGTGGTGGCAGTCTCACTGATTGTCATATAAAAAACGTGTTATTCCCCCCCAGCCAATGAGTGTTGTCTCCTATTTGTTTTCCCTGAGTTGTTTGGGAAGGCACTCTGAACTGGTTTTATAACATCCCACATATCAGCAGCACTGTAGATTCAAGGCCCCCAGTTACTTTTTACCAAAGCAGACATAAACTTTATCAAGGGCTAAAGGTCCTCTGGTTCACTTAGACACTTAAACCAAAGCAGAAACTCTAGTCTAGCCATATTCATCATGTCCATGCAGACACTTATCTTCTTGACAGGGCTGGTTGCGCTGTCCAGTTCATACACTGTAAGTACAGTCAATACATTTGAATTATGATTGTGAAGATGATTACTAGACATGTAAAGGTAGTGCTTAAAGGAATAGTGGAATTGAAATTATAGCATATTTATTATTTGCTAAATATTTGTTTCTCTGGGGGGACAGATTCCTCTGTCATCTCGTGTGCATGGTATGTCAACCAAATATGTTACAATAAAGTCAATTCCAAATACATCAAAATGATTCTACCTCCATGTCTTGATCTGAGCCATGCTTTTTATGTGCAGAGGTATACGGAAACGGTGAAGATGATAACCCCTTACTTAACTTGGGTGAGTTTGAGGAACTTAACCGGATATTTCTATGTGGTCATTTTGATTAAACATTTCATGTTTGATGTTCATGACATGAATAGTGATCAAATGTTGAATTCATTGTTTTCAAATTATATTTGGCCTGACAGGAGCAGAAGAAGACTTGGTCGAAGGGGATATGCTCATTCTGGTAAGAACAAATGGCGTTATTTTGCTATATGTTATCAGATTGCTGTTATTGCTTAAAAAAACTGATTGTCCTTTGATAATCCTTATAATGTCTTCCCTGAGTCCAAAAAGTTTCAGTCCAATTAGTACATGACTCTTTTTCTTCCTTTTAACAGCCAGGACGCAATGCCTTGATTGACACTAAATACAGGTGGAAGTTTCCCATACCCTACATTCTGTCAGATGACTTGGGTAAGTGCAAGTTGAATTTGATATAGAGCCCAACTAAAATGACTTGAATTCATTTATTTACATGCAACAGAGCATAAAAGGCATATTATCAATTTATTACACTGTAAGCCACTTGTAATGTCTTAGTTTTGTTCTTCCTTGTCTTTCAGATTTGAATGCCAAAGGTTGTGTCCATCAGGCGTTTGAAATGTATCGTCTGAAATCTTGCATAGACTTCAAGCCCTACGAAGGCGAGAAGACATACATCAAGTTTGAAAAGAGAGGCGGGTATGAGCTGACAGTGTACATATTGTACAACAGCCATTGCTTTTACACAGAACACTCTATAGCTTTCATGTATGCATTCACCAGGACAGACTAAATGAACAAATCTCAGTCAATTTGTTACGCAAAACAATTGCCTTCTTGCATAACTGCTGCAACGTTTTAACATTCGTCTTTAAACATGTCTGCCCTCACACATCCATATAACTTAACGTTGAACTGTGTTTGCCAGGTGTTTCTCCAGCGTTGGGGACCAGCAGAATGGACAGATCCTGTCCCTGGGCGATGGCTGTGACCACAAGGCTGTGATCGAACACGAGCTCCTCCACGCTCTGGGCTTCTACCATGAGCAGTCTCGCCAGGACAGAGACGACTATGTCAAGATCTGGCTGGACCAGGTCACTCCAGGTCAGTATCAGTCAGCCCTCTGGTTGATGAGAGACAGCAAGGGTAGTGGATCTTGGCCACAAAGGGCCAAGTGGAGGGTTTTGTTACGGCCTAGCACTAACACTATTCAGCCTAGCACTATTCACAACATGTGACTGTCTAGATGCAATACCATTATTAGTTAAGTGGGAATATTTTAGTATGACATGTTTTTTATCCTTTCTTGCAGGGCTGGAACATAATTTCAACAAATACGATGATTCCTTCATCACTGACCAGAACACTCCTTACGATTATGAGTCTGTCATGCACTACCGGCCATACTCCTTTAACGTGGACCCCAACATTCCCACAATCACCACCAACATCCCAGAATTCAACAACATCATTGGCCAGTACCTGGACTTCAGCAAACTGGACATGCTGAGGTTGAACAGGATGTATAACTGCTGTAAGTGTTGTGAGACATATGACAGAGAGTATTACCTACACTGCTGTGTGGCAGCAGTGTAGGAAAATGCAAACTACTCGTTTTAAGAACAAGCTGATCACCTCTCTGTTTTTGTCAAGTTGAAATGTTCTAGTGTTAGATGAGATGATCAAATTATAGTTGCTTTATTGTGATCCACGTGTCAACTGAGATATGCCCCTCCTCCATTGCCAGCCTCCCCTCTCACTCTCCTGGACCAGTGTTCCTTTGAGTACAACAACATCTGTGGGATGATTCAGAGCCCCACTGATGATGCAGATTGGGTCCACACCAAGAGCAGCACTGGGAACGAGGATCACACTCTCATTGGCCAATGCAGAGGTCAGTTCAACAATACATCACCTCAGATCAACCACTTCTAGGAGTAGAGTACCATACCCCCAATCCTAACCATTAGAGTGAAGGGCTCTAACATACTGCATGTGTGATATCTTTGTGGTCTTTTAGATGCAGGTTACTACATGCACTTCAACACTAAGACCGGGAAGCAGGACGAGTCAGCTCTGTTAGAGTCTCGCATCCTGTACCCCAAGAGACACCTGCAGTGTCTGCAGTTTTTCTACAAGATGACAGGCGGACCAAAGGACAGACTTGTGATTTGGGTGAAGATGGACGATGGGACTGGGACAGTTCGCAAACTGAAGAAAATCCACACCATCTGGGGTATTCATTTTCATATATACAATCACTGATATATGTATTGTTTATCCTCTTTGGTTGAAACTTTGTTACTGCATGATTTCATTTCGATTTGTAAACTAGGAGATGCCGACCACACATGGAGGATTGTCCACGTCTCCATGGAGATCGAAGAGAAGTTCCGCTATGCTTTCCAAGGTGTCCGAGGAGATCCATCTACAACCAGTGGAGGAATCTTCATTGACGACATCAGCCTGACTGAGACTCGCTGTCCCAACGCTGTCTGGCAGATCAAGAACTTCACCGGAATCCTCAACACTGCAAACAATACCACCGTCATGGACAGTCCAGTCTTCTACAGCCCAGAGGGCTATCGTTATGGTGTACGTGTGCGTCCCATCTCTGACTACAGTGACCACACTGGTGGCTACACTGGGATGTACTTCCACCTGGCCAGCGGGGAGAATGACGTGGTCATGCAGTGGCCGGCCCTGAATAGGCAGGCTAAAATCGTGGTCATGGACCAGGATCCTGACATTCAATTGAGGATGTCGTCTGCTCGCAGTCTGACTACAGACCTGATTAAGAGTACGTCATTATTAGTTTGTTATATCTCGCCCATAATCTGGTCATATTACGACGGCAATGAAACAGCTATAATGTGATTTAATAGTCTAATGATATACAGTATGTTTCTGTGTTCTCCAGCTCCAGATGGGAAGCTGTGGTGGGACAATCCAACCAATGTGGGGATCTACGATCCAGGGTGTGGGTGCTACAGGGGAGAGTCGCGGGGATGGCGCAACATGATCAAGCATTTCGACTTGCGACGACGGAACTACCTGAAAAACGATGACCTCATCATCTTTATCGACTTTGAAGGTAAGCATTTGTTCTTAACTGACTTTCCAAGTTAAGTAAAGGTTACAAAAAAATATAGGAGCTTGTTAGATTTTGAGGTCAGCTGATTGAATGGCCACGCTGCTTTTAATGTCTCTATAGACATAACATCTCTGATAAAAACAGAGGTTCCCATCAACCCAAAGGAGTGAGGACATATTTTACTGCCACCGAGGGGAGGTAAGCTGGTTATTTTACATTTTTTCAAATTTATTTTCTTTTTGTGCTGGGGATTTTGTGAGATATTTCCGAGAGTCACTTTTTAAAGTAGACTGACATTTGTATTTTCATTAATATTGTTCCAATTCAGTTTTTCGTGTCTTTGTATTTGATATTTTGGCAGAACCGGCAGTCCTGAGGATTTGGACAGACTCAAGAAGAGTACAGAAAATAACAGCACAATCTATGTAAACTAATGTTGTGAGTAAATATAAATTATTTTGTAGGAAATTTGATTGGTTTGAAAACTTTATAAAATGACTAAAAACTCTTGAAATGTTATTTGTTTTTACTGTTCAAATATTCTTATTCACAAATTCTTTCATTAAAGTTTGAGTCTTCAAATAAATGCTTCATTATGTTTTTTCTGTTGGACAGGATTTTTTGTTATGAAATAAAATCAATATCACGTAACACTTCGTAGATATGATCACAGTAAAATATACTTTTTAAAGTCATATACGTATGAGGATCATGGCTCCTTTATATGTCACTTAAATGACAGGGGATTATTATGATTCACTTTTAGTATCTCAAAATGTCCATTTTGTAATACATTTTATCTCACACACTTCAATCATCATATACATCATCTAAAATATGTTTGCATTTGTTACCATAGCGTGTTATATTACCCATAGAAATATATACTGAACAAAAATATAAACGCAACATGTAATGTGTTGGTCCCATGTTTCATGAGCTGAAATAAAATATTCCAGAAATTTTCCATAAGCACAAAAAGCTTATTTCTATAATATATTGTGCACAAATGTGTTTACATCACTGTTAGTGAGCATTTCTCCTTTGCCAAGATAAACCATCCACCTGACAGGTGTGGCATATCAAGAAGCTGATTAAACAGCATGATCATTACACAGTTGCACCTTGTGCTGGGGATAATAAAAGGGCACTCTAAAATGTGCAGTTTTGTCACACAACACAATGCCACAAATGTCTCAAGTTTTGAGGGAGAGTGCAATTGGCATGCTGACTGCAGGAATGTCCACCAGAGCTGTTACCAGATAATACAATTTTAATTTCTCTACAATAAGCCACCTCCAACGTTGTTTAAGAGAATTTTGCAGTATGTCTAACCGGCCACACAACCGCATATTAAGTATAACCCTGCCAGCCCAGGACCTTCACATCCGGCTTCTTCACCTGCGGGATATTTTGAGACCAGCCACTGAGACCAAACTGTGGGTTTGCACAAGCGAAGAATTTCTGCACAAGCTGTCAGAAACCATCTCTTGAGTCCCTGTTTCAACTGTACCGAGCAGATGGCAGACAGCATGTATGGTGTCGTGTGTGCAAGCAGTTTGCTGATGTCAACGTTGTTAACAGCGTGCCCCATGGTGGTGGTCAGGTTATGGTATGATCAGGCGTAAGCAATGGACAATGAACACAACTGCATTTTATCGATTGCAATTTGAATGTACAGAGATACCATGACAAGATCCTGAGGCCCATTGTCGTTGCATTCACCTGCCGCCATCACCTCATGTTTCAGCATGATAATGCACAGCCCCATGTCCCAAGGATCTGTAGCATATTCCTGGAAGCTGAAAATGTCCCAGTTCTTCCATGGCCTGCATACTCCCCAGACATGTCACCCATTGCGCATGTTTGGGCTGCTCTAGGTCGACGAATACGACAATGTGTTCCAGTTCCAGCCAATATACAGCAAGTTCACACAGCCATTGAAAAGGAGTGGGACAACATTCCACAGGCCACGATCAACAGCCTGATCAACTCTATGCGAAGGAGCTGTGTCACGCTGCATGAGGCAAATGGTGGTCACACCAGATACTGACTGGTTTTCTGATCCACGTCCCTACCTTTTTTAAGGTATCTGTGACCAACAATTTATTTCAATTGATTGATTTCCTTAAATTAACTGTAAAATCTTTGAAATTGTTGCATGTTGGGTTTATATTTTGGTTCAGTGTAATTACTATGTTGTTACCAATGGACGCTAGCAGAACTCAAAACCCCACTATTGCACTCTTGAACACACTTATCAACACTTATCACTTTCATGGCCATATCTGATTATTAGCCAAAACTTTCCACTGAACCTGACAAGACAGTTTCCACACAACAATAAAGTATTGGTGTTATATTGAAGCTTTAAATATGTAACATGATCACCTGTGGGTCAAAGTTTCCCTTCCAGCTTGATGTATTAAGAGTATTTAAAGGGCTTTAATTAGTGCTGTGGTATCAGGTCTGTGGTCAACCTCTCCAAAATGTCACTACTGGGGGTCTTGTGCTGTCTGGGACTGCTGCTGTCTCCGTCCTCTGCATTCACGGTAAGATCTCTCTCTCTATCTAATACATTTGCCATGAATGCGTGATTTTGAAAACAACATTCTCATCTCACTTCACAGATTAGGCGGATGTCAAAGGAGAAATGTGAGAAAGATTTTTTATTTAACCTATAATTAATCAAATCGTATGGTATGTATACATTTGTAATGTATCCCATCCTTATGGTGCTTATGTCACATTGGTGAGTTATTTTACATAACAAGACATATTTGTAGTTCAAGACATGTCTAAAAAAAGTGTTCAAATGGGTTTATAGCAAAATTAAAATACATTCATCGTCTAACGTTGTGGATCTTATTGTAGCCTTTGCCATTGATGCTGATGAGGTGATACGGCGAGACATCCCCTTCGTCAACTCAGGTAACTTTCTTTGTGCGTACTGGTATACAGTGTATGTATTTGATATTATATTTTGTGGTGTTTTAAAACTATCTTCCATGTCTATTATCTTTGATTTTCCATAGGATTGAAGACCCCTGTTGTCGAGGGCGACATTGCATTGAATGTAAGTTAATACTGTGCTAAACCTTTCATTGTATGTTCGGTGTTTCCACTTAGAAGAAAAAATAGGGCTTTCAATAAAAAAAATAAGTGTGATAAATATCCCGCACTCTATAAATGAAACTTTGACCTTTTAACGATCTAGATTTTGATGGATGTGATTTCAATAAAGACAACGATAGTACGTCCGGTGCAATCAATAATTAAGTGTTGTAATAAAAGTTATATCACTCTATCAGCCTGGGCGCAATGCCCTTGTGGATCCAGCCTTCAGGTGGAAATTCCCCATCCCTTACATACTGGCTGACAGCCTTGGTAAAAATGTGCACCATCTCTCATCCTAATAACATGAAATACACTGGTGATAAACCATGATTAAAGAAGACTAAACTATGGGTATTGCTACCAATGCCATTATAATCAATACACATACAAATTATAATATCACAAGTCCGTTAATCCCTTGTTTGTATTTCAGACCTGAATGCCAAGGGGGTCATTTTCCAGGCCTTTGAGATGTACCGGCTGAAATCCTGTGTGGATTTCAAACCCTATGAAGGAGAGAAGAGCTTTATCAAATTTGAAAAGCTAGATGGGTATAGTTTGTTTTTCTGATATACGAGTCTACTCCTCCACCCGATTCTGCTAATGATCACAGTCTTAACAGCCTTAGTTGAATCTTGTGTATTACTGCTTGGCTGGAACAAAGGTCTGCACCCACACTGGCACTATGTGGATAAGATTGGTCTCTGGTGTTCCGTGATGCTGTGGCATCACGGAATTGTTGCAGGTGCTGGTCTATGGTCGGCGACCTACAGACAGGGCAACAGCTGTCATTGGGCCCATCCTGTGACTACAAAGGCACCATAATGCATGAGCTCCTCCACGCCCTGGGCTTTTACCACGAACAGTCTCGCACCGACCGAGATGACTATGTGGACATCTGGTGGGACCAGGTCCTGCCTGGTAAGTTTCAAGAGCTGAACATCCAAAACATTTTCGCATGGCAAGCCTTATTTTAAAACTTACCACAACCTTTGTATGTACATTCTACAGGTATGGACCACAATTTTGATAAATACGCTGATAATTTCATCACCGACCAGAACACGCCATACGACTACGAGTCTATCATGCATTACGGTCCATATTCCTTTAACAAAGACCCACGGTACCCAACCATCACAGCCAAGGACCCAGAGATGACCAAAGTGCTGGGCCAGTACAATGACTTCAGCAGCCTGGATCTACTGAGGCTCAACAGGATGTATAACTGCTGTGAGTTTTTCCTGATCAGGTCACATGATCAGGAGGACCATCACGTTTTTCCTAATCACTTGATTTGACCAGAAAAACTGCTGATGTTGTGTTTAACTTATGTTGTGTTTAACTGATTAAGTTTGCTTAGTGTGCTTGTGTATGATGTCTGTCCTGTAGCCTCCTCTCTGACGTTGTTGGACCAGTGTGCCTTTGAGACCGTCAACACCTGTGGGATGATCCAGAACCGTAACGATGATGGTGACTGGGTACGCATCATGAGCCAGCCAGGGTCTCATGACCACACTCTCATTGGCCAGTGCAAAGGTAGGGTTAACATACAGTATTACTAGGGTCAGGATCCCTGACATTGTCCGGAAAAAAACTCCTGCCCCTACACATCGCAAGGGTGGACACAGGTCTATCAACCATTCTGAATGGCATTCATGACTATTTTACCATAACACATCTATGATAACATCTTGTTTGTGATCTGTGTAGACGCAGGGTTCTTCATGAACTTTTACACCGACACCGGCCGGGCAGGCGACTCAGCCTTTCTGGAATCCAGGGTCCTGCACCCCAAGAGGAATCTGCAGTGTTTGCAGTTCTTCTACAAGATGACAGGAAGCTCCAAGGACAAGCTGGTGGTCTGGACCAGGAAGGAGGATGCTAAGGGCAAAGTCTTATCCCCTACTGCAGCTGGGAATTTCATAGGTAGGCTTGAGAATACTGGTGAAGAGCCATGCTCAATAATCTGATAAACCACGGCTGTGCTATGCGTTGTAGCATCATAATATAGCTTCAACAGGTACTGTTTGAAAATGTTCAACCTTAAAAATGATCATTACCCTGCATCTGTTTTCACAGGTGATGACGACCACTCCTGGAAGATTGCCCACGTTCCTTTGACGATGGACTCCAAGTTCCGCTATGCCTTCCAGGGGATCAGGGGCGACCCAGCCAACTCCTTGGGGGGGATCCAGGTGGATGACATCACCCTAGGTATGGTACTCTGTCTTAACATTTTAAGTAACTGTAAAACCCTTTGGTGTGTATGACAGATGCTATGTGAATGAAGTTTTTATTGTCATTATTCTTATTCTTATTAGCGGAGACACGCTGCCCCAGTGGAACATGGCGTATCAAGAACTTCAGCAAGTACATGAAGAGTTACGCCACAGGAGAGTACATCCAGAGCCCACGTTTCTACAGCCCCGAGGGCTACGCCTTCGGCATCCAGCTGCTACCCAACTCCTACTACAATGGGTACATTGGGGCCTTCTTCCACCTGAGCACCGGGGAGAACGACCAGGCCCTGGAGTGGCCGGCAGGGAACAGACAGGTCACCATCACACTGCTGGACCAGGACTCTGATGTCAGGCATCGGCAGTCCTTCTCCTACAGCTTCACTACCAGTCCCACTCATCTCATCCCAGGTATGGGGCAAGCTAATGTTGGTTCAAAGGGGCACATAACATTTTTCTCCTCACACTCAGATTATTGTGGCTATTAAAGCTTTTGGTTAAACAATCGTCATAGCATTTCCAACATTTTTATGAGTCAGCATAACAAGACATCTATACATCAATATATGTCAGGACATGGAAATCAATTCACTTCACATAATCTATATGCAGATTATCTGCTGATATATAACAATCTTTCAGACTCCAACATACTGTACTGGGATAACCCGTCCAAGATGGGGACGTACGACCCGTCCTGTGACTGTTATCATGGCTGGACCTGGGGCTGGAACGCCTACTTCTCCCACTACCACCTCAATAGTAGGAGCTACCTGAAGAATGATGACCTCATTCTCTTCGTTGAGTTTGAAGGTGCGCCTGACTTTACTTTCAAAGGGCTCTGAGATTTTTTTTGACCACTTGAAACTATGTTAAACATGTCCCCTGTTGTTTTGTATTTCCAGATCTTACTCCGCTGATCAAAAGTGAAGTTCCAATTAAGTCTCCAGTTCAGCTCCGGAGTCAGGACTGAGGCTGTCCAGAACATTTATCAGATGTAGACTTTATGCATTTTTAAATGTCAATGTTCACTTTTCTTTTTATTTCAATTATTTACAGAAAGGCAGTGGAAGTGAACATTGGCAGGCCTATACAAGTACATTTGTCAGTTGTAATGTTAAACACCACATGTAAACACGACACCACATTGTTTTCTCTCATCCTATTTTGATTTAAAGGCACATTTCTATACTTTCATTTCTGTCATCCTGACAAAAAAATCTAAATACAAATGTTGCATATATGGTAGGGCTGCAACAAATTTTCAAGAACAAGAAATAAATAGGTAATTAATAATTATAGAAAATAGCCAGCATTTTTTCATTATCTACATTGTTTGTATAAAATTACATATGATTTATTAGTATAATATAAATAATTTTGAATCAAATTTCAAGATTAGTATTAATGACATACTATAAATAATAATATAATAATATATACAGACTGTCAGCTTTAATCTGAATGAATCGTGAATAATGATAAGTGAGAAAGTTACATACGCACAAATATCATACCCCCAAAAAATGCTAACCTCCCCTGTTATTGTAATGGTGAGAGGTTAGCATTTTTTGGGGTTATGATATTTGTGCATCTGTAACTTTCTCGCTCATCATTATTCACGATTCATTCAGAATTATCCGTAATCATGGTAGCATCCACATTAATCTAGAAGTGTTTAGAAACATATTCTATTCTTATTTACAAAAAAATGAACAAAAAAATGGCACATTACATTATTTACCATTCCTTTCTTTTGGGCACAAAATAATCTGAAACACAACCAAAACAAACAGCAAATGCATCCAACAAATGTGTATAGTCACAAGCTTGATGTAGTCGTTACGTGCTAAGAATATGGGACCAAATACATCGTTTTTTACTACTTTAATACACATAAGTGAATTTGTCCTAATGCTTTTGGTAGCCTAAAATGGGGGGACTATGTACAAATTGTGCTGTATCTCTTAACGGTTTATCCGATATGGATGGAAATACCCTCAAATTAAAGCTAACGGTCTGCACTTTAACCTCGTTGTCATTGTATCATTTCAAATCCAAAAGTTATGGAGTACAGCGCCATTAAAAATATATATATCACTTTCCCTATACTTTTGAACTCACTGTACTGTATGTGTAACTGATGTGAAATGGCTAGCTAGTTAGCGGGGTGCGCACTAATAGCGTTTCAATCGGTGACTTCACTCGCTATGAGACCTTGTTGTAGTTGCTCCCCTTGCTCTGCAAGAGCTGTGGCTTTTGTGGAGCGGTGGGTAAGGATGCTTCAAGGGTGGCTGTTGTCGATGTGTGCAGAAGGTCCCTGGTTTGAGCCCAGGTAGGGGCGAGGAAAAGGACAGAAGCTATACTGTTACATATGTTCAAACTTTTGGAGCTCACTGTATGTTCAAACACACTGACACACTATTACCCACTCTGCCTGTCTTTAATAACACCATGTAGCTCAGGATAAACTAAGACTAGTAAATACATAAACCTGGAGAAAACACAACTGCAATTAATACGCTATTTGTTTTATATTAAAATCATTTTGAAATAAGTTTAAACTTAAGAAACTTAAACCTGCATGCTAAAGTGCATGTCAGAAACTCAATCGAAAACACTAAATCATGTTTGAAACTGTTGCTGACATAGTACCAAAACACAATAACATATTTATCTGCCAAGGTTACAAGATAAGATCATTGAAGATAATGATATGACAAGACAAATCTGACTGAACGGCAAAGTGAGAGAGAAGTGATGGTCAAGTGTTAAGTTCACGTTACTCATTACAGTCATTATAAACAGATGTAGGATCTTAATTTGAGCCAGTTTGTTACAACAGGAAAATAATCCTCCAGCAACAGTAAATGTGAATTATTATGTGGATTATAATTAATGGACATTTTTGTAGGGATTGATACATTTTCATTAGAGCAAATCAAGTCTGATATTTTAAAGTGGATACATTGTTTATAGCTTTGCATTTCCTGCTGTGCAAGAAAATTCTTAGCAACAAAATGGTGATCAAATTAAGATCCTACATCAGTATAGATCAAAGTTTCATCCAGACTCTGACTTTATTGGCCTGTTTACAATAGCAGATAAACACATATCCAACTCCTCCAGATTAAACATGGGCTCTTTCAATGCGCCATGGAGGATCACCGCTTTCATTGCAATTCTGGTTGTGTTCAAGGTAGGGCACACATCGTATGTTATTAAAAGGAATTGACTTCATTATAATAATTGTACATTTGATCAATTATATGTTGTGAGTCAAGCAGTGTCTCTTTTTGTTGTAGGTGCAAGCTGTTCCGACACGTTATGGTAAGTTCTAGATCGTCTCGTGCATAAGGGTGTATGTGTGATAACGCTCTGTGTTCTTACAGAATGGTTTCTCTGTTGAATGAATAGGTGGTGATGCAGATGCAGGTGAATTGCGAGAGGATATACTCGATATCAATTCAGGTAATTATCTCTACACTCTCTCAGTTAAACTGTAACATTACTGAAGTTATATAATAATATGTGCAATAATCTCACAAATCTGGCAATATGTTTTTTACTGAGAGTGATAGATTTGTATATTACCTGATATTTCAGAAGCAGATCTAAACCTCTTTGAGGGAGACATTGCAGGTGATGTAAGTACACTTCTCTTCATAGCCTTGTTCTATGTAATAGTTGACTAAATATAAATCAGTTAGCCTAATTTATTTAATTTATGGATTTTGCAGCCAAGGCGAAATGCAATCCTGGATGAAACGAGAAGATGGAAGTTTCCCATTCCTTACATCTTGACAGATTCTTTGGGTATGTAGGCTCTAGCAAACATGTCTCAATGCTGAGTGAAATACAGTCATTGACAACATTCTGAAAACTAGTTCATATTCACTCCCTCAGAGCTGAATGCGAAAGGTGTTATTCACCAGGCATTCGAAGCATACCGCCTGAAATCCTGTGTGGACTTCAAGCCCTATGAGGGAGAAAGCACATACATCTCCTTCACAAAGCTGAGTGGGTGAGTTCAGCCAAATTCACTGTAATGCCATGAGCTCTTGGTTAACTTTATGGACCATCTGTCCCTCCAAAGCATAAACTACAAGGTTTTATGGAGAGCACAGATTAGAAAATGCTTATCTAAGGAAATGACATTCTATGCGTCTACAGATTCCAAACCTGTAATAAACGGTGACCCTTCTTTTAGTGTAAAGTCGAGGAATGTGCTAAAGCATTTTGTTGAGTACTGTCCTTCATGTCACCATTGTTATGATGAGGTACATATTCTGTGTGGACCACAGTACAGTAATGTTATGGTGAAATATGAAGTAAGATGTACGATCAGTAAATCAGTACGATTGTTCCGATTTTTCCTTTAGCACATTTTTCTTACTTACTTTTTTAAAACTCTTCATTGTTGGTTAAGGGCTTCTTGGTTAAGAGGATCCTTTATGGATCATTTAGCGATTTGATTTAGAATTTTAGGACCCCTTCGGCTCAAAAAATATATATATAAAAAAATGATTGATAAAATATTACATTAGGCTTTTACTACTATAGCCCATAGAAACACATTGAAAAACACATTCATAAATGTTTTTTAAGTGTCTGTCATATATCTAGGAGCTCAGAAATATTGCGCTTTTTTTATACACATATTTAACCCCTTTTGGGGGGTAGGCAGAAAACTACCTTCATACTTCCATTCATTTTTTGAAACTAGTACCGGTTACCTTCAAACGAGTCCCATGACACCATCGTTTTCGTGAGAATCTCCCCTTTCCACAGTGGGGTCACATAAGTTTGTAGCCGTAATGGTTTGGACACTAACAAACAGAAGTTGACACATCAACGGTTCCAACTTCAGATGAGTCCCCTGACACTTGTGGGGGTGATAATAGGTATATAATAGGCAAAATAGTTCAGAAGCTACAGGCGTTTTCGTGGGAAGACCGATTTTTTTGGGATGTCTCATGGTGTGACAAACACCTTTCACCGTGACATCTGCGGAGGTGGATTGAGAAACATCCAATGCAAAAAAAATGGATATCTCTAGCTTAAATTGACAGATTTTGATGGGGATTGTGTCAATCGACACTTAGGTATAATTAAGGTCTATTAAGTAAGCATTTCTCGGTATGTGACGAATAACATTTGATTTAATTTGATTTGATTTTGTGTTTACTCTCCTGTCATAATGCGTAATCCTGTCTGTGACGGCCACAGATGCTGGTCATTTGTAGGAGATGATAAGGTAGGACAGAACCTCTCCATAGGGGCGCGCTGTGACACCAAGGCCATCGTGGAGCACGAGCTCCTCCACGCTCTGGGCTTCTACCATGAGCAGTCACGCTCTGACAGAGACGACTATGTCAAGATCTGGTGGGACCAAATCACAGAAGGTGGGTGTGATGGAATTAACCACAGACGGTGGCAGATACAAGTATCAGTTGTGTATCAAATGAAAGTGTATTGGTGGTGTACACAGATTTGCAGATGTTATCGCAGGTAGAGCAAAATGCTTGTGTTTTCAGCTCCAACAGCGCAGTAATACCTAGAAATAAGAAAAAAAACACAATCCACACAAAAGAATAAGAGCAAATCTTACTTGGAAAAGTGATTTACAAGCGTCTAACAATTTTGAATAACACATTCTGTAACCTGCATATCTACAGGAAAGGAGCACAACTTTAAAAAGTATGAGGACGACTTCATCACAGACCTGAACACGCCATATGACTATGAGTCCGTCATGCATTCCAGTCTTCTACAGCCCAGAGGGCTATCGTTATGGTGTACGTGTGCGTCCCATCTCTGACTACAGTGACCACACTGGTGGCTACACTGGGATGTACTTCCACCTGGCCAGCGGGGAGAATGACGTGGTCATGCAGTGGCCGGCCCTGAATAGGCAGGCTAAAATCGTGGTCATGGACCAGGATCCTGACATTCAATTGAGGATGTCGTCTGCTCGCAGTCTGACTACAGACCTGATTAAGAGTACGTCATTATTAGTTTGTTATATCTCGCCCATAATCTGGTCATATTACGACGGCAATGAAACAGCTATAATGTGATTTAATAGTCTAATGATATACAGTATGTTTCTGTGTTCTCCAGCTCCAGATGGGAAGCTGTGGTGGGACAATCCAACCAATGTGGGGATCTACGATCCAGGGTGTGGGTGCTACAGGGGAGAGTCGCGGGGATGGCGCAACATGATCAAGCATTTCGACTTGCGACGACGGAACTACCTGAAAAACGATGACCTCATCATCTTTATCGACTTTGAAGGTAAGCATTTGTTCTTAACTGACTTTCCAAGTTAAGTAAAGGTTACAAAAAAATATAGGAGCTTGTTAGATTTTGAGGTCAGCTGATTGAATGGCCACGCTGCTTTTAATGTCTCTATAGACATAACATCTCTGATAAAAACAGAGGTTCCCATCAACCCAAAGGAGTGAGGACATATTTTACTGCCACCGAGGGGAGGTAAGCTGGTTATTTTACATTTTTTCAAATTTGTTTTCTTTTTGTGCTGGGGATTTTGTGAGATATTTCCGAGAGTCACTTTTTAAAGTAGACTGACATTTGTATTTTCATTAATATTGTTCCAATTCAGTTTTTCGTGTCTTTGTATTTGATATTTTGGCAGAACCGGCAGTCCTGAGGATTTGGACAGACTCAAGAAGAGTACAGAAAATAACAGCACAATCTATGTAAACTAATGTTGTGAGTAAATATAAATTATTTTGTAGGAAATTTGATTGGTTTGAAAACTTTATAAAATGACTAAAAACTCTTGAAATGTTATTTGTTTTTACTGTTCAAATATTCTTATTCACAAATTCTTTCATTAAAGTTTGAGTCTTCAAATAAATGCTTCATTATGTTTTTTCTGTTGGACAGGATTTTTTGTTATGAAATAAAATCAATATCACGTAACACTTCGTAGATATGATCACAGTAAAATATACTTTTTAAAGTCATATACGTATGAGGATCATGGCTCCTTTATATGTCACTTAAATGACAGGGGATTATTATGATTCACTTTTAGTATCTCAAAATGTCCATTTTGTAATACATTTTATCTCACACACTTCAATCATCATATACATCATCTAAAATATGTTTGCATTTGTTACCATAGCGTGTTATATTACCCATAGAAATATATACTGAACAAAAATATAAACGCAACATGTAATGTGTTGGTCCCATGTTTCATGAGCTGAAATAAAATATTCCAGAAATTTTCCATAAGCACAAAAAGCTTATTTCTATAATATATTGTGCACAAATGTGTTTACATCACTGTTAGTGAGCATTTCTCCTTTGCCAAGATAAACCATCCACCTGACAGGTGTGGCATATCAAGAAGCTGATTAAACAGCATGATCATTACACAGTTGCACCTTGTGCTGGGGATAATAAAAGGGCACTCTAAAATGTGCAGTTTTGTCACACAACACAATGCCACAAATGTCTCAAGTTTTGAGGGAGAGTGCAATTGGCATGCTGACTGCAGGAATGTCCACCAGAGCTGTTACCAGATAATACAATTTTAATTTCTCTACAATAAGCCACCTCCAACGTTGTTTAAGAGAATTTTGCAGTATGTCTAACCGGCCACACAACCGCATATTAAGTATAACCCTGCCAGCCCAGGACCTTCACATCCGGCTTCTTCACCTGCGGGATATTTTGAGACCAGCCACTGAGACCAAACTGTGGGTTTGCACAAGCGAAGAATTTCTGCACAAGCTGTCAGAAACCATCTCTTGAGTCCCTGTTTCAACTGTACCGAGCAGATGGCAGACAGCATGTATGGTGTCGTGTGTGCAAGCAGTTTGCTGATGTCAACGTTGTTAACAGCGTGCCCCATGGTGGTGGTCAGGTTATGGTATGATCAGGCGTAAGCAATGGACAATGAACACAACTGCATTTTATCGATTGCAATTTGAATGTACAGAGATACCATGACAAGATCCTGAGGCCCATTGTCGTTGCATTCACCTGCCGCCATCACCTCATGTTTCAGCATGATAATGCACAGCCCCATGTCCCAAGGATCTGTAGCATATTCCTGGAAGCTGAAAATGTCCCAGTTCTTCCATGGCCTGCATACTCCCCAGACATGTCACCCATTGCGCATGTTTGGGCTGCTCTAGGTCGACGAATACGACAATGTGTTCCAGTTCCAGCCAATATACAGCAAGTTCACACAGCCATTGAAAAGGAGTGGGACAACATTCCACAGGCCACGATCAACAGCCTGATCAACTCTATGCAAAGGAGCTGTGTCACGCTGCATGAGGCAAATGGTGGTCACACCAGATACTGACTGGTTTTCTGATCCACGTCCCTACCTTTTTTAAGGTATCTGTGACCAACAATTTATTTCAATTGATTGATTTCCTTAAATTAACTGTAAAATCTTTGAAATTGTTGCATGTTGGGTTTATATTTTGGTTCAGTGTAATTACTATGTTGTTACCAATGGACGCTAGCAGAACTCAAAACCCCACTATTGCACTCTTGAACACACTTATCAACACTTATCACTTTCATGGCCATATCTGATTATTAGCCAAAACTTTCCACTGAACCTGACAAGACAGTTTCCACACAACAATAAAGTATTGGTGTTATATTGAAGCTTTAAATATGTAACATGATCACCTGTGGGTCAAAGTTTCCCTTCCAGCTTGATGTATTAAGAGTATTTAAAGGGCTTTAATTAGTGCTGTGGTATCAGGTCTGTGGTCAACCTCTCCAAAATGTCACTACTGGGGGTCTTGTGCTGTCTGGGACTGCTGCTGTCTCCGTCCTCTGCATTCACGGTAAGATCTCTCTCTCTATCTAATACATTTGCCATGAATGCGTGATTTTGAAAACAACATTCTCATCTCACTTCACAGATTAGGCGGATGTCAAAGGAGAAATGTGAGAAAGATTTTTTATTTAACCTATAATTAATCAAATCGTATGGTATGTATACATTTGTAATGTATCCCATCCTTATGGTGCTTATGTCACATTGGTGAGTTATTTTACATAACAAGACATATTTGTAGTTCAAGACATGTCTAAAAAAAGTGTTCAAATGGGTTTATAGCAAAATTAAAATACATTCATCGTCTAACGTTGTGGATCTTATTGTAGCCTTTGCCATTGATGCTGATGAGGTGATACGGCGAGACATCCCCTTCGTCAACTCAGGTAACTTTCTTTGTGCGTACTGGTATACAGTGTATGTATTTGATATTATATTTTGTGGTGTTTTAAAACTATCTTCCATGTCTATTATCTTTGATTTTCCATAGGATTGAAGACCCCTGTTGTCGAGGGCGACATTGCATTGAATGTAAGTTAATACTGTGCTAAACCTTTCATTGTATGTTCGGTGTTTCCACTTAGAAGAAAAAATAGGGCTTTCAATAAAAAAAATAAGTGTGATAAATATCCCGCACTCTATAAATGAAACTTTGACCTTTTAACGATCTAGATTTTGATGGATGTGATTTCAATAAAGACAACGATAGTACGTCCGGTGCAATCAATAATTAAGTGTTGTAATAAAAGTTATATCACTCTATCAGCCTGGGCGCAATGCCCTTGTGGATCCAGCCTTCAGGTGGAAATTCCCCATCCCTTACATACTGGCTGACAGCCTTGGTAAAAATGTGCACCATCTCTCATCCTAATAACATGAAATACACTGGTGATAAACCATGATTAAAGAAGACTAAACTATGGGTATTGCTACCAATGCCATTATAATCAATACACATACAAATTATAATATCACAAGTCCGTTAATCCCTTGTTTGTATTTCAGACCTGAATGCCAAGGGGGTCATTTTCCAGGCCTTTGAGATGTACCGGCTGAAATCCTGTGTGGATTTCAAACCCTATGAAGGAGAGAAGAGCTTTATCAAATTTGAAAAGCTAGATGGGTATAGTTTGTTTTTCTGATATATGAGTCTACTCCTCCACCCGATTCTGCTAATGATCACAGTCTTAACAGCCTTAGTTGAATCTTGTGTATTACTGCTTGGCTGGAACAAAGGTCTGCACCCACACTGGCACTATGTGGATAAGATTGGTCTCTGGTGTTCCGTGATGCTGTGGCATCACGGAATTGTTGCAGGTGCTGGTCTATGGTCGGCGACCTACAGACAGGGCAACAGCTGTCATTGGGCCCATCCTGTGACTACAAAGGCACCATAATGCATGAGCTCCTCCACGCCCTGGGCTTTTACCACGAACAGTCTCGCACCGACCGAGATGACTATGTGGACATCTGGTGGGACCAGGTCCTGCCTGGTAAGTTTCAAGAGCTGAACATCCAAAACATTTTCGCATGGCAAGCCTTATTTTAAAACTTACCACAACCTTTGTATGTACATTCTACAGGTATGGACCACAATTTTGATAAATACGCTGATAATTTCATCACCGACCAGAACACGCCATACGACTACGAGTCTATCATGCATTACGGTCCATATTCCTTTAACAAAGACCCACGGTACCCAACCATCACAGCCAAGGACCCAGAGATGACCAAAGTGCTGGGCCAGTACAATGACTTCAGCAGCCTGGATCTACTGAGGCTCAACAGGATGTATAACTGCTGTGAGTTTTTCCTGATCAGGTCACATGATCAGGAGGACCATCACGTTTTTCCTAATCACTTGATTTGACCAGAAAAACTGCTGATGTTGTGTTTAACTTATGTTGTGTTTAACTGATTAAGTTTGCTTAGTGTGCTTGTGTATGATGTCTGTCCTGTAGCCTCCTCTCTGACGTTGTTGGACCAGTGTGCCTTTGAGACCGTCAACACCTGTGGGATGATCCAGAACCGTAACGATGATGGTGACTGGGTACGCATCATGAGCCAGCCAGGGTCTCATGACCACACTCTCATTGGCCAGTGCAAAGGTAGGGTTAACATACAGTATTACTAGGGTCAGGATCCCTGACATTGTCCGGAAAAAAACTCCTGCCCCTACACATCGCAAGGGTGGACACAGGTCTATCAACCATTCTGAATGGCATTCATGACTATTTTACCATAACACATCTATGATAACATCTTGTTTGTGATCTGTGTAGACGCAGGGTTCTTCATGAACTTTTACACCGACACCGGCCGGGCAGGCGACTCAGCCTTTCTGGAATCCAGGGTCCTGCACCCCAAGAGGAATCTGCAGTGTTTGCAGTTCTTCTACAAGATGACAGGAAGCTCCAAGGACAAGCTGGTGGTCTGGACCAGGAAGGAGGATGCTAAGGGCAAAGTCTTATCCCCTACTGCAGCTGGGAATTTCATAGGTAGGCTTGAGAATACTGGTGAAGAGCCATGCTCAATAATCTGATAAACCACGGCTGTGCTATGCGTTGTAGCATCATAATATAGCTTCAACAGGTACTGTTTGAAAATGTTCAACCTTAAAAATGATCATTACCCTGCATCTGTTTTCACAGGTGATGACGACCACTCCTGGAAGATTGCCCACGTTCCTTTGACGATGGACTCCAAGTTCCGCTATGCCTTCCAGGGGATCAGGGGCGACCCAGCCAACTCCTTGGGGGGGATCCAGGTGGATGACATCACCCTAGGTATGGTACTCTGTCTTAACATTTTAAGTAACTGTAAAACCCTTTGGTGTGTATGACAGATGCTATGTGAATGAAGTTTTTATTGTCATTATTCTTATTCTTATTAGCGGAGACACGCTGCCCCAGTGGAACATGGCGTATCAAGAACTTCAGCAAGTACATGAAGAGTTACGCCACAGGAGAGTACATCCAGAGCCCACGTTTCTACAGCCCCGAGGGCTACGCCTTCGGCATCCAGCTGCTACCCAACTCCTACTACAATGGGTACATTGGGGCCTTCTTCCACCTGAGCACCGGGGAGAACGACCAGGCCCTGGAGTGGCCGGCAGGGAACAGACAGGTCACCATCACACTGCTGGACCAGGACTCTGATGTCAGGCATCGGCAGTCCTTCTCCTACAGCTTCACTACCAGTCCCACTCATCTCATCCCAGGTATGGGGCAAGCTAATGTTGGTTCAAAGGGGCACAT